>NC_041382.1:663750606-663752902 GCF_002162155.2 Triticum dicoccoides | reverse complement strand
AAAATAAGATGACCTTTGAGTCTGCAGAACCCAAGGGAAAGAAAAGGCTAGGTGGCAAATGGTAAAACCAAGGTTGGGCATTGCTGGACAAGCTTTAATCAAGACGAAATATCAAGGGGTTCCCATTATAACCCAACCGCGTAAGGGACGCAACAATCCGGGAACATAACACCGATATGACGGAAACTAGGGCGGCAAGAGTGGAACAAAACACTAGGCGAGGGGCCGAGCCTTCCACCCTTTACCAAGTATATAGATGCATTAAGACAACATAGCAATATAATGATATCCCAACAAGTAAAATAAATGTTCCAACAAGGAACGGCTCCAATCTTCACCTGCAACTAACAACGCTATAAGAAGGGCTGAGCAAAGCGGTAACATAGCCAATCAACGGTTTGCTAGGACAATGGTGGGTTAGAGGTTCAACATGGCAATTGGGAGGCTGACAAGCAAAAGGTAGGCATCGTAGCAGTGGCAAAGCAAAAGAGCGAGCAAACTAGCATAGCAAAGATAGTAGTGATTTCGAGGGTATGATCATCTTGCCTGCACAGTTGTCAGAGTTGACTGGATCCTCACAAGCAAACTCAACGGGCTCCTCGGTAGCAAACTCGTCTCCCGGCTCTACCCAACAAGACAAACAAGCAACAAGGATACAATCAACCACGGGCAAGACCAAACAATATGATGAAATGACGATATGCTATGCGGGATGCGATGCGGGATGCAAAATGCAAGATATGACAGGAAATGCATGAACCTGGCATCAACTTAGAAAACCAAGTGTGCCACTGGATAGAGGGGATGAAATCGCTTGAAAACGATATAAAGATCATTGGAATCGGAGCTACGGTTTGGAAATGGCGAGCGTTTTACGAAACGAACCGATCTGCGATATACAGCAAGTAGGCTCCTAAATGTAACGAAATGAACATGCTACAGCCACCAAACATGAAAACAAAATACATGGCAGTGATGTACACAAGATGGTTAACAAAACACTAGCACTGAGCCATAGGCAAATTCATCCATTAAGAGGTTCAAACAAGCATGGCAAAAATGAATATGCAAAACAGATTCCAGACTTAGTGAAATTAACACTAGCCTGAAATTTCAGATCACGATGCTCTCTTCGGAGCAGCAAAACAACATGATAGATGACCTGACCATGACAAGTAAGAATATGGCATGGAGCTACTCAACAAGCTTAACAAAACACCCAAAGTGACCTGGGGCCAAAAGGGGTCACAAAATATATTAACGGGCACACGAACATAGCTAAAACACAATCAGTTTTCAGACTTAGTGAAAACTGAGACATGCAGAAATTTAACTCGCGAAGGCATGTAAACGAGCTCGATGCACTCACTACGGTGCAAGTCATGGCAAGGAAAGCATATAGACAGCAAGAAGGCACAATATGCTAGCTACACATGGCAAGAACAAAGGCATAGCATGCATGGATCACTAATAATAGCACCTGCGAAATCGCAAACGAGTTGACGATCTGCCCAGATTAACAACGAAGCAAAAGTTGAGCTCGATTGAGTCAACCTAGAGCACTCCACATATGCAAACAAAGACATGGATGGATAGAGCATAACATAAATATCAAAACTCCCTTACTGATCATCCTCAAAAGAGGCACGGACCACTAGGAAACAAGCTGGACATATAGCATCATGAACTAAAATATCCCAGACTTAGTGAAAATCACTAAGTCCCTGAAATCAGCAATCTCAGGTACCTCCCTTCGCAAGCTTGCACAAGACAACACACACATCCTAAAAATGCGTGGGTGGCACCTCTGGAAAGAAGACAATGCTTAACAATTCATCCCAAAGGGGCACAGGCATATCATGCAAGAATTAAACATAGCAAAAAATGACAAAAGTGCAAGATGAACTAACGGATCTGCAATCTACTCACGAAGCCTTCTTCTAACAGCATTTTGGGCAACAAGACGAGCTCAAATACAAATGATGCAATGGAATGAAATGATGTACATGTCGAGGCGAAGATTCTGATATATCATATGCCTAAAATGGAGCTACGGTTGCAAAGTTACGGGACCTCGAACAGAGCAACTTGGATCAAAATTTTCGGGACTTTGAAAAAAATCGGGGGTTAGGGTTTACTGTTCACGCGACCGGATCTGGATCGAGCGAGGCTCTCAGAGCCCGAGGATCGCCGGGGCCTCGCCGGCTTTGAGGCCCGTGGTGGCCGGCAGCGAGGGAGGAGGCGGTGGCCGGCGACGTGAGGAGGAGGCGGTGGTCGGCGGCGACGGCGCCCGGGC
>NC_041382.1:663583826-663750136 GCF_002162155.2 Triticum dicoccoides | reverse complement strand
GGGGTGTATATATAGGCATAAGTGGAGCTAGGAGAGTCCAAATGAGGTGCGGTTTTCGCCCACGCGATCGTGATCGAACGATCTAGGACATGGAGCAGAGTTTGGTGGGTTTTGGAACAAATTTGGGGGGTGTTGGGCTGCAACACACACGAGGCCTTTTCGGTCCCTCGGTTAACCATTGGAGTATCAAACGAAGTCCAAAAGGTACGAAACTTGACAGGTGGTCTACCGGTAGTAAACCAAGGCCGCTTGGCAAGTCTCGGTCCAATCCGGAAATGTTTAATTCCCAAACACGAAAGAAAGCTAGAAATGACCACCGGAGGAGAACGAAGCGCCGGAATGCAAAACGGACAACGGGGAAAATGCTCGAATGCATGAGATGAACACGTATGCAAATGCAATGCACATGATGACATGGTATGAGATGCATGAAAACGAAAACAACACACGGAGACAAAGACCCGAACCCAAGAAATAAATATAACTTGACACCGGAAATGGCAAGAGTTGGAGTACAAATAGGGAAAGTTACATCTGGGGCGTTACAACACTCCACCACTACGAAAAGATCTCGTCCCGAGATCTAGGACTGAAAGAACTCCGGGTACTCAGAACGGAGGTGATCCTCGCGTTCCCAGGTAGCTTCACGGTCGGAATGGTGTGACCACTTAACTTTGAGAAATTTGATTGACTTGTTGCGAGTCTTGCGTTCAGTCTCTTCAAGAATAGCAACTGGGTGCTCACGATAAGAGAGATCTTCTTGGAGCTCAATGTCCTCGAAGTTGACGGTGCGGTCAGGAGTCTTGAAGCACTTTCGAAGCTGAGAGACATGGAGCACATCATGAACATTTGCAAAGTTTGAAGGAAGCTCGAGTTGATAGGCGAGGTCGCCTCTCTTGCTGACAATCTTGAAAGGTCCCACGTATCTAGGGGCAAGCTTCCCTTTGATACCGAAGCGACGAGTACCTTTCATGGGAGAGACGCGGAGGTAAACATGATCTCCGATCTCGAAAGCCAATTCACGGTGCTTACTATCATAGTAGCACTTCTGGCGGGATTGGGCTGCTTTGAGGTTATCACGAATGACTTTGCACATTTCTTCTGCTTCTGTGATTAAGTCATTACCCAACAGCTGACGTTCACTGGTTTCAGACCAGTTGAGAGGGGTACGGCACTTCCTGCCATATAGAATTTCAAATGGGGCCTTGCCCGAACTTGCTTGAAAGCTGTTGTTGTATGAGAATTCAGCATAAGGAAGACAGTCCTCCCACTTCATGCCGAAGGAGATCACACAAGCCCTGAGCATATCTTCAAGAATTTGGTTGACACGCTCGACTTGACCGCTTGTTTGAGGATGGAAAGCTGTGCTGAAGCGGATGTTGGTGTCCATGGCCTTCTAAAAAGAATCCCAAAACTTGGAGGTAAAGATGCTGCCACGGTCTGAAGATATCACTTGAGGAATACCGTGCAGAGAGACAATGCAAGAGGTATAGAGTTCCGCCAATTGAGCTGCAGTGATCGACTCTTTGATAGGCAGAAAATGAGCCACTTTGGTGAGCTTGTCGATGACAACAAATATAGCATCATTGCCACGCTTGGACTTTGGAAACCCAGTCACGAAGTCCATTTCAATGTGGTCAAACTTCCATTCTAGAATGGCAAGAGGTTGGAGGAGACCAGCTGGCCTTTGGTGTTCTGCCTTCACTCTTCTGCAGACATCACATTCATTCACGAATTGAGCGATCTCGCGCTTCATTCGAGTCCACCAATAAGCTTGCTTGAGGTCCTGATACATCTTCGTACTCCCAGGGTGGATGGAGAGGAGAGAATTGTGAGCCTCGTTCATGATCATTTTACGAAGTTCACCTTTGGGCACAACAATTCGATCCTCGAAGAAGAGAGTGTCCTTGTCATCAAGTCGGTAACACTTGTACTTGGACTGACTCTTTGCAATACCAATCTTCACCTTCTTCACCATATCATCAAGAAGCTGGGCTTGGCGAATCTGGTCTTCCAAGGTAGGAGAAACTTGAAGGTTGGTGAGGAAACCTTGAGGAACAACTTGCAGATTCAGCTTGCAAAAAGCTTCACAAAGCTCGGGTTGATAAGGCTTGAGAATCAGACTGTTGCAATATGCTTTTCTGCTCAAAGCGTCAGCAATCACATTGGCCTTGCCTGGAGTATACTCGATACTCGGATTGTACTCTTGAATCATTTCGACCCATCGAGTCTGCCTGAGGTTGAGATTAGGCTGAGTGAAGATGTACTTGAGACTCTTGTGATCAGTGAAAATATCCACTTTCCTTCCCAATAGAAGATGTCTCCAAGTCAACAAAGCGTGCACAACTGCCGCCAACTCGAGATCATGAGTGGGGTAGTTCTTCTCATTAGGCTTCAACTGGCGAGAGGTATAAGCGACAACTTTCTTCTCTTGCATCAGTACGGCACCGAGACCTTGGAGAGAGGCATCACAAAAGACCTCGTACGGCTTGGTTTCATCAGGTGGAGTCAGAACTGGAGCAGTGATCAATTTCTCTTTCAAAGTGTTGAAAGCAATATCACACTCCGGAGACCAAACGTACTTGACGTGTTTCTGAAGAAGATTTGAGAGAGGCTTGGCGATCTTAGAAAAGTTTTCAACGAATCTTCTGCAATAGCTTGCGAGACCGAGGAAACTGCGGAGTTGCTTTACGTTCTGAGGAGGTTCCCAATTCACAATTGCAGACACCTTCTCAGGATTCACGGAAATGCCCTTGGCAGAGATGATATGACCAAGATAAAGAACCTCATCGAGCCAAAATTCACACTTGGAGAACTTGGCGTAGAACTGATGTTCCCTGAGCTTGTCAAGAACCAAACGCAAGTGCTTGGCATGATCTTCCTTGTTCTTCGAGAAAACCAGAATGTCGTCGAGATAGACCAAAACAAAGTCATTGGTGTAGGGGATGAAGATGAAGTTCATCATGCGAGAGAACGTCGGAGGAGCGTTGGCGAGGCCAAAAGACATGACGGTGTATTCATATGAACCAAAGCTTGTTCTGAACACCGTCTTGGGAATATCTTGCTCACGAATACGAATCTGATGATAACCCATACGGAGATCGAGCTTGGAGAATACTTGAGCACCCTTGAGTTGTTCGAACAGCTCATTGATGTTGGGAAGTGGGTATTGTTCTTGATGGTCTTCTTGTTTACTGGACGGTAATCAACACAAAGTCGACTCGATCCATCCTTCTTCTTCACAAAAAGAACACCACAACCCCACGGAGAAGTACTAGGCCGAATGAGACCCAATCTTTCTTGCTCATCGAGTTGTTTCTTCAGCTCCTTCAACTCTTCAGGTCTGAGCTTGTAAGGACATTTGCACACAGGTTCCGTGCCAGGCTCAAGTTCAATAACGAATTCAACTGGCCGGTGCGGAGGCATTCCTGGGAGCTCTTCTGGAAAGACGTCTTGATATTCGCAAACGACAGGAATTTGAGAGATGGCATCCAATTCACCCTTCTCATTGAGAGAAAACAACCGGATGGGATTATCCCGAGCGGCAAAGACAATGACATCCTCAGACGAATGAGTCAGTTGAATCTGCCTGGCTGCACAATCAAGCTGAGCTTTATGCTTAGAGAGCCAGTCCATCCCGAGAATAAGATCGATATCCGAGTTGCCAAGAACCGTAGGAGAAGCCAAGAACTTGTAGTCACCCAGAGTGATAGAAACATCCGGAACGATGGAGTTAGCCTGCATGCGCTTACCGGGAGAGACAACTGCTAAAGGACTAGGCAAAACTTGTGAAACCAATTCATGCCTATTTGTAAACGGTCTCGAGATGAAGCAATGCGATGCACCAGTGTCAAAAAGAACTTTTGCAGGAGTATCATTAACAGGAAGGTTACCCATGATCACATATGACGAGACCTCTGCCTGAGCTGCATTCATCAAATTGACCTTGGCGTGCTTGGGGTTATGCTTGACCACAACTGTACTTGCCGATCTAACGGGAGGAGGAGGAGGAAGACGCCTCTGGTTGGTACACTTGTTGGCATAGTGACCCTTCTGTTGGCACTTGTTGCACGTGACCTCTGAAAGCGGACGGTGATGCACTCGGTCTTGGAGGTTGCGACGAAGACTTGTTCTGAAAACCTGGGTTGGGTGGGTGGGAGAAACCACTGCCACCTTTGCTCTTCTGCTGAAACGGCTGACGGAACGGAGGAGGAGGAAGCCAATACTTCTGCTGCTTGGCCACTTGAGTAGAGGAAGAAGGAGTAACATCTCTGGCACGCTTCCTGGAAGCATCACACCTCAACTGAGCAGCCTCTTGTTTTAGTGCCATGTTGTAGAACTCATCGTATCTCAACGGCTCAAAGAGGACAAGAGCGAGCTGAATTTCCTCACGAAGACCACCCCTGAACTGATAGATCATGCTCTTCTCATCAGGAACATCCTGCTTGGCAAAACGGGCAAGCTTCTGGAACAACTTGTTGTAGTCATAGACAGACAAAGAGCCTTGCTTCAGATTGCGGAATTCCTGACGCTTACTCTCAACCACACTTTGAGGGATGTGATGAGCGCGGAAATCTTGACGGAAATCGTCCCAAGTGATAACACGTCCACCTCTGGAATCCTTGTACTGCTGGAACCACTCTGCAGCCTGACCTTTGAGCTGGAAAGAAGCGAACTTGACGAAATCTTCAGGCCTGACGTTGCTGCATTCAAAATGCTTGCCCAGATCCACTAGCCAATCGTCAGCATCGGTAGCCTCAACACAACCGCTGAACGTCTTTGGGCCATTTGCGAGGAACTGGTTCAGTGTAGCAAAATGGTGCTGATTGTTTCCTTGATTCCCTTGACTGCCTTGATTCCGCTCTTGGAGGATTTGCATGATCAACTCTTTATTTGCATTAGTAGCGGCCATCACAGCTTGCCATGCTTCCAGAGGAGGCGGAGGTGGAGGCGGATCAGGATTCGGAGTCGTGCGCGTTGGAGGAGCCATCCTAAAGAGGTTGACCACCATTAGCACATTGATAGACAACAATATAGAAGCTGAATCCAACGGAATGAAAATTGCAACATATAGTCTTCACATCCGAACAAAATGAACGAATGCATTCCTCTTCAAATGGTCACATATCCATAAATTGAGAAGCCACGTAGAATTAAGGTAGAGAAATAAATCAACAAGGTACGGATTAAGAACGAATAATCGGTAAGAAATCCCAATCTCAAACCAATATCCGTGGAAGAAGAACTAGAGCTACTAGAATTTCCACCTATGAAACTCCCGAACCTTTCCGGTTATGCAATCAGGTGTTGGGGATACAGGGGAAGCATAATATCTCACCCAAACTAGCAAATCCTACATCCAGCTGTATCCATCCTTCAACACATAACCAAGAAAACTTCGGAAAACATCTACCTCAACCTTCGAAAAGCATCCGTTATACAAGTTATGGCAATACTCCCGAACTCCCGCCCCAGTACTGGGTGGCGTCGAGGTTATCTCACCAACGAACTGCATAAAAGAGATTTCCGATGTCGCGCACATATCTCAAGTATACCAGAATTGCAACGATAAAATTGTGACGACAACACCTCGGAGCTCAACTCCCCGGGACACTGCCACAACCCCTAAATACAGGAGGCACCAAGAACAATGTTCTCGTCACAAAACCATCAGAACAAATCCAAAATACTCGCGTGATCCTAAAAAAAATTGTGAAATTTGAGAAGAGAAGAGTCAAAACTCTACGTCAGGATGCCTTACCAGAGCGATGAGGAGGCTGGGAAGTAAAAAGAATTCCTAAGCTCTCCGATATATAATTCCTAAGGACTCAAAACATTTTTTTTCTAGACACAACTCGGCTGCTAAAAATGATCAAGCAATGGGGGCTCCTAAGGTAGGAGAAGGCTCTGATTACCAACTTGTAACGCCCTTGATGCGGCTATTGCTCCCACATGTCGAGGCACGACTTAGAGACATAACCGCATTGAAAGCAATGTCGCAAGTCAGGCAATCATTACAACATCCCATGTATTACATAATAAAAGGGGGAGATAACATAGTTGGCTTACACTCGCCACGTCACATCAGAGTACATAAATAATATCCATCAAACAAACACTCATGGCCCGACTACGGCGCCAAAATAGAAAAGAACCCAACGTGCGACAAGGCCCTGAATCGATCCCCAACTAGGCACCACTACTGATCATCGGGAAAGGAAACATAATAACGCTGAGAGTCCTCGTCAAACTCCCACTTGAGCTCGTACTCGTCACCTGGAGCGAAATCACCTGGACCTGCATCTGGAGTTATAGTATCTGTGAGCCACAGGGACTCAGCAATCTCGCACCCTCGCGACAAAACTATTTAAGCTCATAGGAATGGATAAGGCAAATATATGTGGAGCTGCAGCAAGCGACTAGCATATGTGGTGGCTAACTTATACGCAAAAGAGAGCGAGAAGAGAAGGCGAAGCACGAGCGAGAAGTTAAAGGAACATCCTGCGCAAGCATAACTCCAACACCGTGTCCACTTCCCGGACTCCGACGAGAAGGGGCCATCACGGTAACACACACGGTTGATTCATTTTAATTAAGTTTAGTTCAAGTAATCTACAACTGGACATTAACAAATTCCCATCTGCCCATAACCGCGGGCACGGCTTTCGAAAGTTCAATCCCTGCAGGGGAGTCCCAACTTAGCCCATGACAAGCTCTCACGGTCAACGAAGGAATAGACCTCCTCCCAAGACGTTCCGATCAGACTCGGTATCTCGGTAACTCAAGACACTTCGACAGGTTAAAACAAGACCAGCAACACCGCCCGAATGTGCCGACAAATCCCGATAGGAGCTGCACATATCTCTTTCTCAGGGCACACTCAGATTGTCCTAGGTACGGGTAGGCCAGCCCAGAGTTGCCCCTGGTGGCCACCGGTAGCTGACAGGTGGACCAACACTCAGAGGAGCACTGGCCCGGGGGGGGGTAAAATAAGATGACCTTTGAGTCTGCAGAACCCAAGGGAAAGAAAAGGCTAGGTGGCAAATGGTAAAACCAAGGTTGGGCATTGCTGGACAAGCTTTAATCAAGACGAAATATCAAGGGGTTCCCATTATAACCCAACCGCGTAAGGGACGCAACAATCCGGGAACATAACACCGATATGACGGAAACTAGGGCGGCAAGAGTGGAACAAAACACTAAGCGAGGGGCCGAGCCTTCCACCCTTTATCAAGTATATAGATGCATTAAGACAACATAGCAATATAATGATATCCCAACAAGTAAAATAAATGTTCCAACAAGGAACGGCTCCAATCTTCACCTGCAACTAACAACGCTATAAGAAGGGCTGAGCAAAGCGGTAACATAGCCAATCAACGGTTTGCTAGGACAATGGTGGGTTAGAGGTTCAACATGGCAATTGGGAGGCTGACAAGCAAAAGGTAGGCATCGTAGCAGTGGCAAAGCAAAAGAGCGAGCAAACTAGCATAGCAAAGATAGTAGTGATTTCGAGGGTATGATCATCTTGCCTGCACAGTTGTCAGAGTTGACTGGATCCTCACAAGCAAACTCAACGGGCTCCTCGGTAGCAAACTCGTCTCCCGGCTCTACCCAACAAGAGAAACAAGCAACAAGGATACAATCAACCACGGGCAAGACCAAGCAATATGATGAAATGACGATATGCTATGCGGGATGCGATGCGGGATGCAAAATGCAAGATATGACAGGAAATGCATGAACCTGGCATCAACTTGGAAAACCAAGTGTGCCACTGGATAGAGGGGATGAAATCGCTTGAAAACGATATAAAGATCATTGGAATCGGAGCTACGGTTTGGAAATGGCGAGCGTTTTACGAAACGAACCGATCTGCGATATACAGCAAGTAGGCTCCTAAATGCAACAAAATGAACATGCTACAGCCACCAAACATGAAAACAAAATACATGGCAGTGATGTACACAAGATGGTTAACAAAACACTAGCACTGAGCCATAGGCAAATTCATCCATTAAGAGGTTCAAACAAGCATGGCAAAAATGAATATGCAAAACAGATTCCAGACTTAGTGAAATTAACACTAGCCTGAAATTTCAGATCATGATGCTCTCTTCGGAGCAGCAAAACAACATGACAGATGACCTGAACATGACAAGTAAGAACATGGCATGGAGCTACTCAACAAGCTTTACAAAACACCCAAAGTGACCTGGGGCCAAAAGGGGTCACAAAATATATTAACGGGCACACGAATATAGCTAAAACACAATCAGTTTTCAGACTTAGTGAAAACTGAGACATGCAGAAATTTAACTCGCGAAGGCATGTAAACGAGCTCGATGCACTCACTACGGTGCAAGTCATGGCAAGGAAAGCATATAGACAGCAAGAAGGCACAATATGCTAGCTACACATGGCAAGAATAAAGGCATAGCATGCATGGATCACTAACAATAGCACCGGCGAAATCACAAACGAGTTGACGATCTGCCCAGATTAACAACGAAGCAAAAGTTGAGCTCGATTGAGTCAACCTAGAGCACCCCACATATGCAAACAAAGTCATGGATGGATAGAGCATAACATAAATATCAAAACTCCCTTACTGATCATCCTCAAAAGAGGCACGGACCACTAGGAAACAAGCTGGACATATAGCATCATGAACTAAAATATCCCAGACTTAGTGAAAATCACGAAGTCCCTGAAATCAGCAATCTCAGGTACCTCCCTTCGCAAGCTTGTACAAGGCAACACACACATCCTAAAAATGCATGGGTGGCACCTCTGGAAAGAAGACAAAATTCTTAACAATTCATCCCAAAGGGGCACAGGCATATCATGCACGAATTAAACATAGCAAAAAATGACAAAAGTGCAAGATGAACTAACGGATCTGCAATCTACTCACGAAGCCTTCTTCTAACAACATTTTGGGCAACAAGACGAGCTCAAATACAAATGATGCAATGGAATGAAATGATGTACATGTCGAGGCGAAGATTCTGATATATCATATGCCTAAAATGGAGCTACGGTTGCAAAGTTACGGGACCTCGAACAGAGCAACTTGGATCAAAATTTTCGAGACTTTGAAAAAAATCGGGGGTTAGGGTTTACTGTTCACGCGACCGGATCTGGATCGGGCGAGGCTCTCAGAGCCCGAGGATCGCCGGGGCCTCGCCGGCTTTGAGGCCCGTGGTGGCCGGCAGCGAGGGAGGAGGCGGTGGCCGGCGACGTGAGGAGGAGGCGGTGGTCGGCGGCGACGGCGCCCGGGCGGCGGACGACGGCGGGGAGCGGCCGGGCGGCGGGCGGCGAGGTGCCCGCGGCGGCGGCGACCTCCGGCTGGGGCGGCGGCGGCGCCCGCGGCGGCGGCCGGCCGGGGAGAAGACGGCGGCGGGGCGCGGAACAAGGCGCGGCGGCGGATCGGGCCGCGGGGGCCCCGCACGGGCCTCGCGGGTCCGCGGGCGGCGGCGAACTGGGGACCGGGCGGCGGCCACTAGGAGGCCGACATGTGGCGGCGGACGGGGAGACCGGACATGTCCGTCGGCGGCGGTTGTGTCCGGCGGCGGCGGGAGGAGTTGGATCTCCTTTTTTTTCGGAGGAGGACGGGGAGGAATCTGAGATCCGAAAGGAGGGGTGTATATATAGGCATAAGTGGAGCTAGGAGAGTCCAAATGAGGTGCGGTTTTCGCCCACGCGATCGTGATCGAACGATCTAGGACATGGAGCAGAGTTTGGTGGGTTTTGGAACAAATTTGGGGGGTGTTGGGCTGCAACACACACGAGGCCTTTTCGGTCCCTCGGTTAACCATTGGAGTATCAAACGAAGTCCAAAAGGTACGAAACTTGACAGGTGGTCTACCGGTAGTAAACCAAGGCCGCTTGGCAAGTCTCAGTCCAATCTGGAAATGTTTAATTCCCAAACACGAAAGAAAGCTATAAATGACCACCGGAGGAGAACGAAGCGCCGGAATGCAAAACGGACAACGGGGAAAATGCTCGAATGCATGAGATGAACACGTATGCAAATGCAATGCACATGATGACATGGTATGAGATGCATGAAAACGAAAACAACACACGGAGACAAAGACCCGAACCCGAGAAATAAATATAACTTGACACCGGAAACGACAAGAGTTGGAGTACAAATAGGGAAAGTTACATCTGGGGCGTTACAGACGTTCATGCCAGTCACTGAGCCCATAGAGTTTCCTTTTGATGCACCAACTTGGAGTCTAGGAAAGAGTATGGCAGCTCACATCGCCATGGGACGCATTGGAGAAGTCTATCGCAAGGATCTCAAGGATACTATCTACCAGATTTGTGGGCGCCGAGATGAACACTGGGAGATGATCAGCACGAGGAAAGATAGATCAATCACAGCTTTTATCCAGGTGTTAAACCAGCACATTCGACGACAGGAGAATCAGATGTGCGTCGAGATGATAGATCTGAAGAAGGCTAAAACTAGAATCAAGGAACTGGAGGAAGAACTCAAGGTTACACGTTAAGATTATGAAGAAGAAATTGAAGTATTGGTGGAGAAGAATGACGATCTGATCAAGAAGATTGGAATATTTATGGGAGGCCCGACACCAGTAGATGAAGATGAAGAACCCAAGGAGATTAGCCCGGAAGACTATATCATCATTGACGGCACTGACTCGGAACAAGATAGTAGCAATGATGACTATGTGGATGAAGCAGGAGCAGATATCATGGAGTCTACAACCGTAGAATATTTCTAGTAGACCACCTCATCAGTAGTAGTAGTCCACCATGTAAATATAGTAGTCCGAGCACTCTTACGATAGCTAGATCGATTGTATGCCTTTGTTTGATTGAATGAAGTGAATTGTTTGCTTTTGCCACATGTGCATATGGGTAGTGTTTTCTCTTTAGACCCCCTCTATTCTTATATCTCATCTTTTCTAAACCCTCAGATGCCTCCGAGACGTGACCCCGGATTTGCCTTTCCGCCGGAGCTCGCCCAGTTGATCCAGCAGCAGAACACTTTGATGCAGTTGCTAGTTCAGAATCAGAATAAGGGAAACAACAACAACAACCCACCCCCACCACCACCACCTGTTGACCACTTAGCCCGTTTTCTTAGACTGAATCCGCCGGTGTTTTCCAGTAGCACTGAGCCGATAGTAGTAGATGATTGGCTCCGCAAGATAGCTAGGGAGTTGACCACAGCAGGATGCACAGATGCGGAGAAGGTTAAGTTTGCCGCACATCAGTTAGAAGGACCGGCAGCATCCTGGTGGGAGAATTTCACAGCCACCTTCCCAGTCGACACTGTCACATGGGACCAGTTTCAGCAGGCTTTTCGTACTGCCCATGTTTCACCAGGAGCAATGGCCATGAAGAAGCATGAGTTTCGTAACTTGCGCCAAGGAGGACGGACAGTTGGCCAGTATGTGGAGGAGTTTAGTAAGCTAGCACATTATGCCCCAGATGACGTTGCTACGGATGCAGCTAAGCAGGAGAAATTCCTGGAAGGACTGACTGATGAGTTTAGTATGCAGTTGATGGTAACCACCTTCAACAACTACCAGGAGTTGTTAGATCGTGCTCTTATCATTGAAGGGAAGCAGCAGCAAATTGAGAACCGCAAGAGGAAGTATGGACAAGGAAAGTATAATTCAGGAGTTCAGCAGAAGCCACGTTTTACCCCTAGACCGGAAGGACATTTTCAGCATACCCATGGAGTAGGTAGCTCGCACAATCACAATGGCACCAAGAATAGTAACGGGAATGGAGGAAGCAATGGACAAAACCGCAACACCCCATCAACCCCAGCCAAGAGAGATCTGAGTCAAGTCACCAGTTTCAAGTGTTCCAAGACCGGACATTATGCCAATGAATGTCCTGAAGGCCAAAATGGCAATGGAAGCTCTGGAAAGAAGCCAAACCCTTTCAACAGGGGACAGGTGAACCACGTTAATATGGAGGAGGTTGAAGCTCAGCCCGATGCAGTAATAGGTAAGTTTTTGGTTAAGACATTTACTGCACTCGTTCTTTTTGATACTGGTGCATCGCATTCATACATATCAAGGGGATTTGTGGAAAAGTATAGCCTGCCCACTAGGGTTCTCAAAACACCTATGCTAGTAAGCTCACCAGGAGCAGAGTACATGGCCAGTCAAGGATGTTTTCAAGTGCCACTAAGTATAGGAAGGCATGTTTTCCCAACAGATTTAATTATTCTAGAATCCCAAGGTCTGGATGTGATTCTTGGTATGGATTGGCTGTCGATGTATGGAGGAAACATTGGTTGCGCCAGTAAGACAATTTTGCTCACAACGCCAAAAGGAAGAAGGATCAAGTATGTATCCCGACATGCGCCAAACAGGACACAAGTAAATTCCTTATCAGGAGTTGTGCAGGAGGAAGTACCAGTGGTAAAGGATTTTCCTGATGTATTTCTCGAAGAGTTGCCAGGCATGCCACCGGATAGAGATATTGAGTTTTTGATTGAACTTTTGCCAGGCACTGGGCCAATATCGAAGCGACCATATAGGATGCCAGCAAAAGATTTGGTGGAAATTAAGAAGCAGATTAAGGAGTTACTGGATAAAGGTTACATTCGCCCAAGTTCTTCACCTTGGGGATCACCAGTACTTCTAGTAGAGAAGAAGGATGGATCGTTAAGGATGGTTGTTGACTATCGAGGATTGAATGAAGTAACAATCAAGAACAAGTACCCGCTACCAATGATCAATGATCTGTTTGATCGATTGCAAGGAGCTAAAGTGTTTTCCAAGATCGATTTGCGATCAGGGTACCATCAGTTGAAGATTCGAGAACAGGATATTCCGAAGACAGCTTTTACCACAAGATATGGACTATATGAGTATACCATTATGTCATTTGGACTGACTAACGCGCCTGCCTATTTTATGAACATGATGAACAAAGTGTTTATGGAGTTTTTGGATAAGTTCGTCGTAGTGTTCATTGATGATATCCTGGTTTATTCAAAGAATGAAGAGGAACATAAGGAGCATTTGCGTTTGGCACTTGGAAAGCTCAGAGAACATCAATTATATGCCAAGTTCAGCAAATGTGAGTTTTGGTTGAAGGAAGTAGGATTCCTCGGACACGTTATATCTGGAGAAGGTGTAGCAGTAGATCCCGCTAAAGTTGAAACCGTGACCAGGTGGGAAGCCCCAACAACAGTTGGAGAGATCCGGAGTTTTCTTGGACTCGCAGGATACTACCGGAGGTTTATTGAATTTTTTTCAAAGATTGCGAAGCCTATGACGGAGTTGCTGAAGAAGGATACCAAGTTCAAATGGACTGAGGAGTGTGAGGCTAGTTTCCAGGAGTTGAAGAAACGCTTGGTTACCTCACCAGTGTTGATTTTGCCAGATCAAACCAAGGATTATGAGGTGTATTGTGACGCTTCACGTCGAGGACTTGGAGCAGTGCTTATGCAGGAAGGGAGAGTTGTTTCGTATGCTTCACGACAACTGAAGCCTCACGAATTGAATTATGCCACGCATGATTTGGAGTTAGCAGCCGTAGTGCATGCATTGAAGACATGGAGACATTTCCTCATTGGAAATCATTGTGAGGTGTACACGGATCACAAGAGTTTGAAGTACATTTTCACGCAGAAGGAGTTGAACCTCAGACAAAGGAGATGATTGGAGCTCATCAAGGATTATGATATGAGATTGCATTATCATCCCGGGAAGGCTAATGTAGTAGCTGATGCATTAAGCCGCAAGAGCCATGTCAATACGTTAATGACGGGAGAAATACCCAAGGAGTTAGCAGAAAATCTTCGTGAACTATGTGTGGAAATAGTTTCGAGAGGCTATGTAGCAACGTTGGAAATTCAGTCAACTTTGATGGATAGAATCAGAGAAGCTCAGAAAACTGACAAAGAGATTGCCGCTATAAAGGGGAAACTGAGCAAAGGAAAAGCTAAAGGATTTCGTGATGATGAGCACGACACCCTATGGTTTGAAGACCGTGTTTATATACCCAATGACCCGGAGATCAGAAAGTTGATTCTGCAAGAGGCACATATATTCACCGTATTCGATTGACCCAGGAAATACCAAGATGTATCTAGATTTGAAGGATATTTTCTGGTGGACCGGAATGAAGAAGGATATTGCGGAGTATGTAGCAGTTTGTGACGTATGTCAGAGAGTAAAGGCAGAGCATCAGAAGCCAGCAGGATTGTTGCAACCATTGCCGATACCCGAATGGAAGTGGGATAAGCTAGGCATGGATTTTATCACGGGATTACCAAGGACTCGTTCAGGCTATGACTCGATTTGGATTGTAGTTGATCGATTAACGAAAGTAGCACATTTCATCCCAGTAAAGACCACTTACACCAGTGCTAAGTTGGCAAAGATATACTTGACCAGGATCGTATGTTTGCGTGGAGTCCGAGGAGCATCGTATCAGATAGAGGAACCCAGTTTACCTCAAAGTTTTGGAAGCAGTTGCATGAGACTTTGGGTACTAGGCTAGAATTTAGTACAACTTATCATCCGCAGACAGATGGATAGACCGAGAGAGTCAATCAGATTTTGGAGGATATGCTGAGAGCTTGTGTGCTAGATTATGGATCTAGTTGGGACTATAATTTGCCATATGCAGAGTTCTCTTACAATAATAGCTATCAGACCAGTTTGAAGATGGCCCCTTTCGAAGATTTGTACGGAAGGAGGTGCAGGACACCGTTGTCATGGGACGAAGTTGGAGACCGCCAGTTGTTTGGACCAGATCTGATTAAAGAGTCTGAACAGAAGGTGAAGTTGATTCGCGATAGGCTCAAGGTAGCCCAGTCCAGGCAGAAGAGCTACGCAGATTCTAAACGCAAGGAGACAGTTTACGAAGTCGGAGACAGAGCTTATCTTCGAGTATCCCCACTTCGAGGGATTAAGCGCTTTGGAGTTAAGGGGAAGTTAGCGCCACAATTTGTAGGACCATATCGAGTTTTGGAGCGTATGGGAGAAGCGGCCTACAAGTTGGAATTGCTAGAAGGATTGTCAGGAGTTCATGATGTGTTCCACGTTTCTCAGTTGAAAAAGTGTCACGCGGAGATGGCTAACATACCTTTGAGAGACACAGTGCCATTGGAAGCAATTCAGTTGGATAACAATTTGACCTATGAGGAGAAACCAGTCAAGATTCTTGAGTTTGCCAGCCGAGTCACTCGCAGCAAAGTTATCAAGTTTTGCAAAGTTTAGTGGAGCCACCACACGGAGGATGAAGCCACCTGGGAACGAGAGGAAGATTTGCTCAAGGACCACCCTCACCTATTTTCTAGCCAACCTGAATCTCGACGGCGAGATTCATCTTAAGGGGGGTAGGTTTGTAACATCCCAAATTTTCAATTTGGAATGTTATACATTAGGTCATCATGCATATCATATTTTATTTTGCTTTTGGTTTTGATCCTAGAAAATCCTAAGCAACTCAAGGACCCACGGAGAGAGTTGGGGATTTCGTTATTTACATATTTGAGTTTTCTCAAATTTTGTAAACAGGATCATTTGATTTTATTTATTTTATCATCAATTATTTCTATTACAAAAATATGAGAGAGGGAATAAAATGACTTTCCCAAAATATAGAAATATTGAGGATTTAATAAAAAAATCAAAACCTTTGGGAGTTACTTCTACGTTTGCTTATTATGCCATGCTATGCTAGTAGACGTGGATTGGGTGAGTGAAATCCATGACAGATGTGAGATTGATAATTAATGGTTTATCTAAGGTGGCAACTTAAACACACATCTGGGTGGACTGAGGCACCTGGGGTTTCCAGGACTTGCCTGTTTTTCTTTTGGACCGCCACCCGGGCTCAAAGGGATCATGAGATTATTCATACTAGAAACTTCCGTGTGCAGCCACAAGCCATTATGGGCTCTGGCATAGTTGACTAAGTTGTGCGAACTCTTACAGTGGAAGACTAGCAGATGTAGGGGATGTAGGTGGTACGGTCTACCCGATCGTAAGGTGCTAGCGCTTCTGAAAGACTATGTCTCGGTCATCCGTCTTCTCAAACACCCTGTAGTGCGAGAAACCAAACGGAGGCGATCGAGTCTTGTGGGGAAAAGTGCGCAAACCTCTGCAGAGTGTAATAAACTAATCATGGTTAGCCGTGTCCCTGGTTATGGACATCTTGAGTATCTAGTACCTGGATTATCATGTGAATCTCAACATGTTACTCTAAAGTTAATTTTGTTGGGTTTTAATGTTATTCCTTTGAAGTAGGGAAAAATTGGCTTTACACAAAACAGTAACCATAGAGCTTTCCACCAGCCAAATATGCATATAGTATAGTTGTTGCATTCCATTACTCTCTATGTGTTACCTTGCCAGCATATTCCATGTGCTGACCCGTTTTCGGGCTGCAACGTTAATGTTGCAGACTTTTCAGACGATGATTAAGGAGTTTTTAGGTCGTGGTTCTATACTCAGCGATGCCGTTGGAGTTGATGGACTCAGTTATCTTCCAAGCCTTCCGCTGTTATCGTTATTAGATGGCCTTAAGCCATATTTATTGTAATAAGTTCTCTTTTGAGACGCTCGATGTAATAAGTGTGTGATTGCTACTCTGCTATAAATCCTCCGAGTACTGTGTGGTGTCAGCATTACTGATCCAGGGATGACACCGGAGCACAGAGATCAGACTGTTTGAGGTCTGGTCGCTACATCGCGCCTCTTGTTTAGATTGAGCTTAGTTGTGCATTTGAACACTTGATTTAGTAGGTTTGCCCAATTAGTGTGCTGATTGCGTCTCTGTTTTTCGCCGCTTAGGATGGAGTTGCGGTTTGCTTTCATGGTGCACATTAGAAGGGACCGGTACATGTTCGATGCAAAGGATAAGAAGAAATACCAAGGAGGTTTTGATTATCGGTTGCCAATGGCTAGTAATTGGAGTTTCAGACAATTTGGGGAGGTAATTTGTAGCCAATATCCTTGGGGTTTGCTTGATGACGTGGTATACAAATACTATGATGGGGAAAAGAATTGGGTGACAATTAGTAATGATGAAGAGCTAGCTACCATGTTTGTTAGGCATAAAGAGAAAGATAATTTTCATGTGAGGCTGCAAGTTGATGTGCTTGAGCAGGCATTTGGACCTAGGATGGCGGGTGCAACATCTCGGGGAGAACCAAGTCGTCGTAATGGCATCTCTAGCCAGAATAGTTCAGTTGGTGCACGGCGACGTGGTGGCTCGACAAGTGTGGGCAACAACAGTAGGGTCCTCCTTGAAGTGGAGCCTGATGGCTACAATTCTGGGTTGATGAAGAGAAGCTATATTCTGATGTTATTCGGAATTTATGACGGGCACCTCAGACTGAAAACCAAGATGAGGCTCACAATGCAGTCTGTGTGGATGATGACGCGATGGGTGAGGACGAAGACCTTGCAGCTGTTGAATGGGACCCTTTGAACCCTCATATGGAAGAAGGTACAGTTTGTGCATCCATGAATGTGTGTAGAAATGCACTTGTGACGTACTGCATCAAGGTAGAACGTACTTTCAAAGTTGACAAGAGCGATCAAGTACGTTACAGAGTGCACTGTCCGACTGAGGGTTGTCCATGGAGGCTGTTCGCATCTAAAATGCGGAATAGCACTAATGTTCAGGTTAAAGTGAACCCTTTTAAGCACACATGCTAGGA
The DNA here is from genome assembly GCF_002162155.2 of Triticum dicoccoides. NCBI lineage: Eukaryota > Viridiplantae > Streptophyta > Magnoliopsida > Poales > Poaceae > Triticum > Triticum dicoccoides. Next base: position 663,732,453 of record NC_041382.1, on the reverse strand, counting down.
ATCAACCCTTAGGAAGGATACAATCAGTAGAGCCAAGTCAAGATGGGTGGCAGAAGAAGTAAAGAAGTGGGTGAAAGAAAACCAGCAAGTGGGTCCAAAGGAATTGCAGAAGAACATCAAAGATAAGTTCAAGATAGATTTACCATACATGAGGTTGTTCAATGGTAAACAACATGCTATGGATTCTATTTATGGTAACTGGCAGGAAAGTTTTCAATTGTTGTATTCATTCAAAGGTGAAGTGGAGATGACAAGTCGAGGTAGTATTGTAGATATTGATCACCACACCATGGAGTACACATTCAGGGGAGTGTCAAAGACCAAGGAATGCTTTAGGAGGGTTTTTGTCTGCTTTGAGGCTTGTCGCCGGGGTTTTTTGGCAGGCTGCAGGCCTTATTTGGCTATTGATGCCACTTTTCTCACAGGGAGGTTTAAAGGACAGTTAGTAGCAGCTTGTGCAGTTGATGCACATAGTTTTGTATTTCCAGTTGCCTATGGTGTGCTGGAGACAAAGTCTGAGGAGAGCTGGACTTGGTTTTTGCATAATCTCCGCCGGGCTATTGCACATCCCAATGGGTTGGTCATTCATACAGATGCCTGCAAAGGTTTAGAAGTGGTCGTGGACAATGTGTTCCCTGGAGTAGAGCATAGGGAATGCATGCGTCACCTTGCTGCAAATTTCATGAAGAAATTCAAAGGAAAGGTGTATACCGACAATTTATGGCCAGCACCTTTGACTTGCAGTGTGAAGAAGCACAACTACCACTTGAGGCAGTTATACATGAATCCCAAAGTGAAAGAATACTTGGAAACACACCACTCCAAGTTATGGGCCAGAAGCCAATTCAGTGAAGTGAGCATAGTTGACTATGTGCACAATAATCTATTAGAGTCTTTCAAATCAAGGATCCAGAAACTAAAGGGTCATTATGTGGTGGATTTGCTTGACAGGATAAGGATAGAATACATGCAAAAATTTCATTATTGTGCAGGAATAGCCGAGGCAAAATTCATGGGCCACATTATCATCCCTGCCGTGATGAATGAACTGAAGCAGAAGACAACAGGCTTGGAAATGAACATGACTCTTTGCTCGGGTACCACAGCATAGATATCATATTTGGATAAAGAGAAGAGGGAATGGAGATATCCAGTGGATTTAGAAGCTAGAACTTGCAGTTGTAGGCAGTGGCAGATAACTGGGTTGCCATGCATTCATGCCTTGTTTTTCATCACTTCTCTCCCAGGTCCAGCAGGGAACATACAGCAGTATGTGCATGATTACTACTCTGTTGCAAGGTTCAAAGCCACATATGCTTATGCCATGCCTGCTATGGAGGGAAAATAACAATGGGACATGGTGGACCCTGGATTCAAGCTTTGCGCTCCAGTTCTAAAGAGAGCAGCAAGTAGACCAAGGAAGAGTCGAATCAGACCTCGCAGCGAAGGAGCTGGACTTGGAGCGAGGAAGCGTAAGTGCACAAGGTGTGGTGGGTCTGGTCATTTTGGTAAGTATTGTGATAACACAGTAGATCCAGCGTTCGGAGAGAGTTTCGATGAAGGCTTCGATGAAAATGTTGGTCAGCAACTGGTTGCCTCAACGGATGATGAAAATGATGGTCAACAGCCGGTTGCATCAGATGAGGATTTTGACGAGGTTCCAAATGATGATGGTCAACAGCCGCATGATTTTGACGATGATCCAAAATATCCTCCAAATAATGATTCAAGTGTGGCTCCAAATGGTGATCCAAGTGAGGCTCCAAATGGTGATCATGGTGATCCAAGTGAGGCTCCAAATGATGATCCAAGTGAGGCTCCAAATGGTGACCAACCTTCTGTTGTTGTGAGTTCTGCTAGGTATGTAAATCTTGCAAGGGTCAAATACTACTGTACATCTATCACTTGACATGATCTCATTACCGTTTATGTTTTGCAAAACTCTATGATAGGTTTGAAGAAGACGCGCAAGGTACTGACAACCAAGAGAAGAATTAATGAGCACAAGGTGCACGAGGAGCAAAGTGATGGAAAGAAGCTCAAGGAACAGACAGAAGCCCCAACACTATCTATGAATAATTATGAAACATTATGAATAAGAGATGATGTTTTATTATGAAACATTTATCACTTGACATGTTGTATTTCTGTTGGATGATGTTGGACCTATGTTAGAAGTATGTTTGACATGATGTTTAAATATCTGTTGTATGATGTTTGAATGAGCACATGGTTCTTCCTTTTTTTGATTTTTTTGAATTTTGTTGTGCTCATTTAAATTCTGGTCAAACCTAACTTTGACCAATATTTAAACAAGTCTAAAACATCAAAATGAAAAACTAAGCCTGGATACTTCTTAGTCAATCCAAAATGAAGTTGTGGTGAGGTTTTTGAAATTTTCATGAAAAATGTGCTAAAAAGAGGGGTCCAAAGGTAGGGTAAACGGCCTCATTTCTAAGCAAGGTTTTTTTCGACCTTATCTAAATCAGCCAAATAACTTGCATACACATATATTCTATATGTACAGACTATGTGCGCTGGTTTATCCATTTTTTGATTTTTTTAATTTATTTTGCTCATTTGAATTCTGGTCAAACTTAACTTTGACCAAGATTTAAACAAGTCTAAAACATCAAAATGAAAAACTAAGCCTGGATCCTTCTTAGTCACTCCAAAATGAAGCTGTGGTGAGTTTTTTGAAATTTTCATGTTCATTTCCCCAAAACACTTCTCTTCACTTCATACAAGAGAGTTTGAGATACTCGAGATATCATACAATACACATGAACTTATCATTTAAATGTATGTAAAGCTTTTTTATCAAGTTAAATTGTTAGTATATGACATAAGAAGACTATGTGCGCAGGGTTTTTTATTTTTTTGATTTTTATTTAATTTATTATGCTCATTTGAAATCTGGTCAAAGATAGCTTTGACTGCTCCAAACCCCTCCCAAACCCCGCTAACCCTAGCGCTGAACAAGGACCATTCATCTAACCCTAGCGGCGATCAAGGGTTGTCGATCTAACCCTTCTAGAAGGAATCTGTGGGGAGGAGGGGGGCGATCCGCGAGATGCAATCTGATTGGCTGGGAGATTGTTCTTTTAAGAAATACCGGGCGCGCTGGATGGACCGTTGGGCTGTCTCGTTGTCTGGGCCTGAGACCGCAGTAAATAGCTCGTCTTAGCCTTTCCAGACCTTGCATGCCTGGAGGCGGCGACGTGGGTTTGCATGCGCGGGAGGCGGCGACATGCATGCATGCGAGCGAGGCGAGCGAGGCACGCTAGGTGAGCTAGGCTAGCGAGGCGAGTTAGGTGGTTCAGGGCACTGGTTCAGGGCAGCGATTCACATGCACCGCCCGGTCAAAGAGCTATGCAGTGATTCAGATGCACGCACGCGCCCCATGCATCGTTTTCGTGCAAAAATTTAAGTGTGCAAAACGTAACGGATACACACACGCGTCCGGATACACACACGCGTCTGGATACACACACGCGTCCGGATTCACACACGCACCATTCTCATCCTTTCTCTCTTCCTCTCCCACCCACATGCCTATAAATGGGGTGCCTCTCTTCCTCTCCCACCCACAAGCCAGATCCGATCCTCTCCAACTTCAAACACCCAAGCGACCGAGCCCTCCCCAAGAGAGACCAAGTGAAGATGCAGTTCAACGGGCCAACCTTCAACCGTCCTCCTATCGTGCCGGAGCTGCGCCACCCACCGGGCGTGCTCGTGGAGAGGGAGCTCCGTGTGTGGGCTATTTCAAGGTGGAGGGGTTCCGTCGAACTCACCCGCGCCTTCCTCAGAGCCGGCTATGCCCACCTCCCACGGGGCTCACCGAGGATGTTCACCCTCAACGAGGTTCGTGACCGCGGCGACATCCTCCTACTGCTCACGGTCACCTTCACCAACCCGTTTGACGCGCTCGAGCTCCTCGGCCAAGTCTTTTGGTGCGGCTGTGAGGCCATCTTCTTCACCGTCTACAACATCTACACCAACTACGAGTGCATCTTCCCCGCTCCAGGCCAGATGCACTCCCTTCCCTACGACGAGGAGGAGGAGGTGTGAAGATGAAGACAGTGTTGAAGGGGCGCGCACAGCCAAGGTGGAAGAAGGAGGTCAAGATGAAGATGTTCAAGCCCGGAGTCAAGCTCATCATGTTTCGTTTTTTATTTTGTTGCTTTTCTATGTCGTGTCGTGTCGTGTCATGTTTCGTCATGTGTCCGTGAACTGTCCTGAACTTATTATTGTAATGGTACAATGTGTTCCATCTTATCTAAGTCAATAGGGTTTATTATGTGTGTTAGAAAATGTCCGTGCCCAAACATATCATTTCTTCCCTAAACAAGTCATGAAGTTCGAGAACTTGTGGTTTTCATTAATGAAAATCGGAGGGGGTGAGAATCCCTCTGTTTCATTCAAAAAAAAGTCATGAACTAACATGCAAATTTATTCCCTTTAAATCCTAAACCAAGTGCCACTCTGACCAAAATCATGTGGTAGTGCAACATACATTTTCAACCTTCCAACCGTCCAAAATTTAAGTGGAAAACAAAGGAAAACCACTCTCACGCATGTGCAAACATTCACGGTCTCACTATTTTTTTTAAAAAAATTCACAGTCTCACTATGTATACCTTCCTTCCCTACCCATGTCAAAGTCTTGCCATCTGTCCTAGCAGTGACCAGCGCAGCCCTAAACAACACAAACCCACGCAGTCCTGGGTTCGAGTCCCTAGCCGCACCAATTTTTTGTGCATTTTCCACCCTTCATTTTTAGACAAATTATGTTTTTCTCAATGTATATGCCCTTAAAAAATGTTCATTTATTTTGGCACCAGGCGTAAACCTCTACCAGAGCTGAGGCACATTTTCCATGACATTTTGGTCTTTGATTTAAATCACAGTGTATTTGAATTGGATTAATTAAAAGCTCCAAAAAATTTCTATCTTTAATTGTTTGTCTCCGGAATAATTCAATTAGCTTCCACAAAAAGTTTCAGCATTATGATTTACTGCCTAAATTAAATTAGAATAGAAAACAGAAAAATACGCAAGAGAACTCCGGAATGGGCCTAATTGGATGCAGTTGGCCCATTAGTCTAGCCTGCACTTGGCTCTACGCTCTGAATTTGGCCCAAGAGCAACCTTTTTTTGGACAGAAAGGCAGAGTAGAGAGCTGCATTTCATTGATCAAAAGTTTCCGAATTCCTAATTTTTTCTCTTTTTTCAACATATATAAATGTTGGTCACTTCTTCTCTTTTTGTTTCAACATTTAAGCAACTTTAACCAACATTTAAACTAGGTGAATTTCTCAAACAATTTCAAGATTACAAATTCCTCCATAACTCATGCCTTTCCATACATTTTCAACATTACAACCAGTGCGATTACCATACCTACAAATGCCCAAAAGTATTTGCAAATGGGTATTGGTAGTGCTTGATCTTCAAGCTTCCTAACCTTCTTCTTCAACATCCTAAGCTCAACAGCTAGCTCTCTGTCAGTGCGTGCTTCGCCCTCCATCTATTCTTCCGGAGCTCGTGGTGCGGCCACTGCCGTTCGTGGCAGCATGCACAACCATTCTTCATGCTCTTCTTGCAGTTCATTCATCAGAGTCTTGGCCAGAGCATCGACCCAAAGAAACAAGCATGTCACCTGCATGAACACCAAACAGATCAACCCATTGCTCAAAGATCCCGACCACGAAAATGGTGCAATTGCCCTGATTCTTACCCCATTCTCGCTGCACACGTAGAACGAACGATTCTGGTTCCTCGGTGTCTGAGAAACCCTCCGATCAATGCCCGCCTGGCACCACGGACAGACGAAGACAGGCATGTCCACATGTGCCCGGTTCTGCATCCGCGAGGTGGCGTGGGAGCTTGAGGAAGACATGGAGCTCGGAGCCGAAGGGGATCTCAACGCCGCCGCGCCCTCCACTGCTAGCTTCCCACCGCCCGCCCTCCACAGCTAGCTTCCCACCGCTATGCTCTCTCTCTCTCTCGCCGTGGTCACCGCCGTGCTCTTTGTCGCCGTGGTCACCGCCGCTGTCGCCCGCTTATATAGCACACCCGCCAACGACTCTCTGATCAACGGCTCTCTGCTGGATCCCACAAGCCACGCGTGCAACTGTCTGATAAAATTGGCCGTCTCTGCCGCCTGGTCCCACCTGTAAGGGCCGAGTCAAAAGGTTGACCTGACGGAGATGACAGAGTTCACGGAACGAGTCAGTGCGCATGGAGTAGGGGCAAAACTGAGCACAATTCGCATGTGAGGGCAAAACTGAGTACATGGACACCACTGAGGGAAAAAGGATAATTAACCCAATATATATATGTTGTTGTTGTAAGAATGATCATGATGCCCTCATGTCTGTATTTTATTTTTATCGACACCTCTATCTCTAAACATGTGGTCATATTTTTCGATATCGACTTCCGCTTGATGAAAAGCGAGGTCTAAGCTTGGGGGAGTTGATACATCCATTTTGCATCATGCTTTTACATAGATATTTATTGCATTATGGGCTGTTATTACACATTGTGTCACAATACTTATGCCTATTCTCTCTTATTTTACAAGGTTTACATGAAGAGGGGGGATGCGGACAACTAGAATTCTGGGCCGGAAAAGGAGCAAATATTAGAGACCTATTCTGCACAACTCCAAAAGTCCTGAAACTTCACGGAAACATGTTTCAGAATATATAAAAATTATTGGGTGAAGGATGTACCAGAGGGGGGCCACCCACCATCCACGAGGGTGGGGGCGCTCCCTGCTACCTCTTGAGCATGCGTTAGTTTTCCCTTGAAGAGGAAAGGGTGATGCAGCAAAGCAACGTAAGTATTTCCCTCAGTTTTTGAGAACCAAGGTATCAATCCAGTAGGAGACCACGCGCGAGTCACCTCGTACCTACACAAACAAATAAGAACCTCGCAACCAACGCGATAAATGGGTTGTCAATCCCTTCACATTCACTTGCAAGAGTGAGATCTGATAGAGATAATAATAAAAAGATAAATATTTTTGGTATTTTTATGATATAAATTGAAAGTAAAGATTGCAAAATAAAATAGATTGGAAACTTGTATGATGGAAAATAGACCCGGGAGCCATAGGTTTCACTAGTGGCTTCTCTCAAGATAGCATAAGTATTACGGTGGGTGAACAAATTACTGTCGAGCAATTGATAGAATTGAGCATAGGTATGAGAATATCTAGGTATGATCATGTATATAGGCATCACGTCCGTGACAAGTAGACCGACTCCTGCCTGCATCTACTACTATTACTCCACACATCGACCGCTATCCAGCATGCATCTAGAGTATTAAGTTCATAAGAATGGAGTAACGCTTTAAGCAAGATGACATGATGTAGAGGGATAAACTCATGCAATATGATAGAAACCCCATCTTTTTATCCTCGATGGCAACAATGTAATACGTGTCATTTCCCCTACTGTCACTGGGATCGAGCACCGCAAGATTGAACCCAAAGCTAAGCACTTCTCCCATTGCAAGAAAGATCAATCTAGTAGGCCAAACCAAACTGATAATTCGAAGAGACTTGCAAAGATAACCAATCATACATAAAAAAATTCAAAGAAGATTCAAATATTGTTCATAGATAATCTTGATCAAAAACCCACAATTCACCGGATCTCGACAAACACACCGCAAAAAGAGTTACATCGAATAGATCTCCAAGAAGATCGAGGAGAACATTGTATTGGGATCAAAAGAGAGAGAAGAAGCCATCTAGCTAATAACTATGGACCCGAAGGTCTGAGGTAAACTACTCACACATCATCGGAGAGGCTATGGTGTTGATGTAGAAGCCCTCCGTGATCAATGCCCCCTCTGGCGGAGCACCGGAAAAGGCCCCAAGATGGGATCTCACAGGTACAGAAGGTTGCGGCGGTGGAATTAGGTTTTTGTGGTGCCCTCCGATGTTTTGAGAGTATGTAGGTATATATAAGAGGAAGAAGTAGGTCGGTGGAGTCACAAGGGGCCCACGAGGGTGGAGGGCGCGCCCAGGGGGGTAGCCGTGCCCCCTGCCTCGTGGCTTCCTCGTTGGTTGCTTGATGTCCACTCCAAGTCCTCTGGATCATGTTTGTTCGAAAAATAACGGCCCCGAAGGTTTCATTCCGTTTGGACTCCATTTGATATTCTTTTTCTGCGAAACACTAAAATAGGCAAAAAAAACAGCAATTTGGGCTGGGCCTCCGGTTAATAGGTTAGTCCCAAAAATAATATAAAAGTGTATAAATAAGCCCATTAAACATCCAAAACAGAATATATAATATCATGGAACAATCAAAAATTATAGATACGTTGGAGACGTATCAAGCATCCCCAAGCTTAATTCCTGCTCGTCCTCGAGTAGGTAAATGATAAAAACAGAATTTTTGATGTGCAATGCTTCCTAACATATTTCTTAATGTAATTTTATTTGTTGTGGCATGAATGTTCAGATCTGAAAGATTCAATATAAAAGTTTAATATTGACATAAAAATAATAATACTTCAAGCATACTAACTAAGCAATCATGTCTTCTCAAAATAACATGGCCAAAGAAAGTTATCCATACAAAATCATATAGTCTGGCTATGCTCTATCTTCATCACACAAAATATTAAATCATGCACAACCCGGATGGCAAGCCAAGCAATTGTTTCATACTTTTTTTCAACTTTCACGCAATACATGAGCGTGAGCCATGGACATAGCACTATAGATGGAATAGAATGGTGGTTGTGGAGAAGACAAAAAGGAGAAGATAGTCTCACATCAACTAGGTGTATCAACGGGCTACAGAGATGCCCATCAATAGATATCAATGTGAGTGAGTAAGGATTTCCATGCAACGGATGCACTAGAACTATAAGTGTATGAAAGCTCAACAAAAGAAACTAAGTGGGTGTGCATCCAACTTGCTTGCTCACGAAGACCTAGGGCAATTTGAGGAAGCCCATCATTGGAATATACAAGCCAAGTTCTATAATGTAAAACTCCCACTAGTTTATGAAAGTGACAACATAGGAGACTCTCTATCATGAAGATCATGGTTCTACTTTGAAGCGCAAGTGTGGAAAAGGATAGTAACATTGCCCCTTCTCTCTTTTTCTCTCATTTTTTATTTGGGCCTTCTTTTTTCTTTTGGCCTCTTTTCTTTTTCTTTTTTTTTCATCCAGATTCTCATCCCGACTTGTGGGGGAATCATAGTCTCCATCATCCTTTCCTCACTGGGACAATGCTCTAATAATGATGATCATCACACTTCTTTTTACTTACAACTCAAGAATTACAACTCAATACTTAGAACAAAATATGACTCTATGTGAATGCCTCCGGCGGTGTACCGGGATATGCAATGAATCAAGAGTGACATGTCTGAAAAAATTATGAACAGTGGCTTTGCCACAAATACGATGTCAACTACATGATCATGCATGACAATATGACAATGATGAAGCGTGTCATAACAAACGGAATGGTGGAAAGTTGCATGGCAATATATCCCGGACTGGCTATGGAAATACCATAATAGGTAGGTATGGTGGCTGTTTTGAGGAAGGTATATGGTGGGTGTATGATACCGGCGAAAAGTGCGCGGTAATAGAGAGGCTAGCAATAGTGGAAGGGTGAGAGTGCGTATAATCCATGGACTCAACATTAGTCATAAAGAACTCACATACTTATTGCAAAAATCTATTAGTTATCGAAACAAAGTACTACGCGCATGCTCCTAGGGGGATAGATTGGTAGGAAAAGACTATCGCTCGTCCCCGACCGCCACTCATAAGGAAGACAATCAATAAATAAATCATGCTCCGACTTCATCACATAACGGTTCACCATATGTGCATTCTACGGGAATCACAAACTTCAACACAAGTATTTCTCAAATTCACAACTACTCAACTAGCATGAATCTAATATCACCATCTCCATATCTCAAAACAATTACCAAGTATCAAACTTCTCATAGTATTCAATGCACTTATATGAAAGATTTTATTATGCCTAAAAGCAAATTACCACGCTGTTCTAAAGGACTCTCAAAATAATATAAGTGAAGCATGAGAGATCAATTATTTCTATAAAATAAACCCACCACCGTGCGCTAAAAAATATAAGTGAAGCACTAGAGCAAAAACTATATAGCTCAAAAGATATAAGTGAAGCACATAGAGTATTCTAATAAATTCCGATTCATGTGTGTCTCTCTCAAAAGGTGTGTACAGCAAGTATGATTGTGGTAAACTAAAAGTCAAAGACTCAAATCATACAAGATGCTCCAAGCAAAACACATATGATGTGGTGAATAAAAATATAGCCCCAAGTAAAGTTACCGATAGACGAAGATGAAAGAGGGGATGCCTTCCGGGGCATCCCCAAGCTTAAGCTTTTGGTTGTCCTTGGATTTTACCTTGGGGTGCCTTGGGCTTCCCCAAGCTTAGGCTCTTGCCAATCCTTGTTCCATAATCCATCAAATCTTTACCCAAAACTTGAAAACTTCACAACACAAAACTTAAAAGAAAATCCCCTGACCTCCGTTAGTAAAAGAAAACAAACCACCACTTCAAGGTACTATAATGAACTCATTATTTATTTATATTGGTGTTAAACCTACTGTATTCCAACTTTTCTATAGTTTATAAACTCCATTAATAGCCATAGATTCATCAAAATAAGCAAACAACACACGAAAAACAGAATCTGTGAAAAACAGAACAGTCTGTAGTAATCTGTAGGTTTCGAATACTTCTGGAACCCCAAAAATTCTAAAATGAATTTATGGACGTGAGGAATTTATATATTAATCATCTGCAAAATAATTAACTAAATATCACTCTCCAACAAAAAATGGCAGCAATTCTCGCGAGCGCTAAAGTTTCTGTTTTTTACAGCAAGATCGCAAAGACTTTCCCCAAGTCTTCCCAACAGTTCTACTTGGCACAAACGCTAATTAAACACAAAAAACACAACCAAAACATAGGCTAGATAAATTATTTATTGAATAACAGCAAGGAAATTTTTTGGGTTGGCTCCCAACAAGCGCTATTATTTAAAGCCTTTTAGCTAGGCAAAAGATTTCAACGATGCTCACATGAAAGACAAGAATTGAAGCACAAAGAGAGCATCATAAAACACGTGACAAACACATCTAAGTCTAACATACTTCCTATGCATAGGCATCTTATAGGCAAACAAATTATCAAGGAAAGCAAAAACTAGCATATGCAAGGAAGCGGAAAGAAACAATAGCAATCTCAACATAACGAGAGGTAATTTAGTAACATGAAAATTTCTACAACCATATTTTCCTCTATCATAATAATTACATGTAGGATCATAAGCAAATTCAACAATATAGCTATCACAAAACATATTCTTAACACGATCCACATGTATGCAAATTTGGCACTCTTCCAAAATAGTGGGATTAACATTAACTAAAGTCATGACCTCTCCAAACCCACTTTTATCAAAAACTTCATAAGATTGAACATTCTCCAAATATGTGGGATATAAAGTTGACACTCTTCCAAACCCACTTTCAATATTATTGCAAACATTATAATCAATATAATATTCATCTTGGGTCTTAAATAAATTTTCAAGATCAAAAGAAGAATCACCCCAATCATGATCATTGCAACAAGTAGTAGACATAGCAAAACTAGCATCCCCAAGCTTAGGGTTTTGCATATTATAAGCACAATTGACATTAATAGAATTTATACTATCATCATTGCAATCATGCTTTTTATTCAAAGATCCATCGTGAATCACTCCATAATGTACTTCATCACAATTTTTAGATTCACGAATTTCAAGCAAAACTTCATAAAGATAATCTAGTGCACAAAACTCACTAGCAATTGGTTCATCATAATTGGATCTCTTAAAAAGATTAACAAGTGGATGAGGATCCATAGATCTTAGGTTCTCTATTTAGCAATAAATAAACAACTATTACAACCAAACGAGCAAATGAGCCAAGTACGACATCAAAGCAAATGAAAATATGAACAAAAGAAGGGTGAATAAAACGGCAAGGGTGATGTGGGGGAGAGGAAAACGAGAGGCAAATGGCAAATAATGTAATGCGAGGGATAAGAGTTTGTGATGGGTACTTGGTATGTCTTGACTTGTGCGTAGACTCCTCGGCAACGGCGCTAGAAATCCTTCTTTCTACCTCTTGAGCATGCGTTGGTTTTCCCTTGAAGAGGAAAGGGTGATGCAACAAAGTAGCGTAAGTATTTCCCTCAGTTTTTGAGAACCAAGGTATCAATCCAGTAGGAGACCACGCGCGAGTCACCTCGTACCTACATAAACAAATAAGAACCTCGTAACCAACGTGATAAAAGGGTTGTTAATCCCTTCACGGCCACTTGCAAGAGTGAGAACTGATAGAGATAATAATAATAAGATAAATGTTTTTGGTATTTTTATGATATAAATTGAAAGTAAAGATTGCAAAATAAAATAAATTGGAAACTTGTATGATGGAAAATAGACCCGGGGGCCATAGGTTTCACTAGTGGCTTCTCTCAAGATAGCATAAGTATTATGGTGGGTGAACAAATTACTGTCAAGCAATTGATAGAATTGAGCATAGTTATGAGAATATCTAGGTATGATCATGTATATAGGCATCACGTCCGTGACAAGTAGACCGACTCCTACCTGCATCTACTACTATTACTCCACACATTGACCGCTATCAAGCATGCATCTAGAGTATTAAGTTCATAAGAACGGAGTAATGCTTTAAGCAAGATGACATGATGTAGAGGGATAAACTCATGCAATATGATATAAACCCCATCTTTTTATCCTCGATGGCAACAATATAATACATGTCATTTCCCCTACTGTCACTGGGATCGAGCACCGCAAGATTGAACCCAAAGCTAAGCACTTCTCCCATTGCAAGGAAGATCAATCTAGTAGGCCAAACCAAACTGATAATTCGAAGAGACTTGCAAAGATAACCAATCATACATAAAAAAATTCAGAGAAGATTCAAATATTGTTCATAGATAATCTTGATCAAAAACCCACAATTCATCGGATCTCGACAAACACACCGTAAAAAGAGTTACATCGAATAGATCTCCAAGAAGATCGAGGAGAACATTGTATTGACATCAAAAGAGAGAGAAGAAGCCATCTAGCTAATAACTATGGGCCCGAAGGACTGAGGTAAACTACTCACACATCATCGGAGAGGCTATGGTGTTGATGTAGAAGCCCTCCGTGATCAATGCCCCCTCTGGCAGAGCGCCGGAAAAGGCCCCAAGATGGGATCTCATGGGTATAGAAGGTTGCGGCAGTGGAATTAGGTTTTCGTGGTGCCCTCTGATGTTTTCAGGGTACGTAGGTATATATAGGAGGAAGAAGTAGGTCCGTGGAGCCACGAGGGGCCCATGAGGGTGGAGGGCGCGCCCAGGGGGGTAGGCGCGCCCCCTGCCTCGTGGCTTCCTCGTTAGTTGCTTGACGTCCACTCCAAGTCCTCTGGATCACGTTTGTTCCAAAAATCACGCTCCCCAAGGTTTCATTCCGTTTGGACTCTGTTTGATATTCTTTTTCTGCGAAACACTGAAATAGGCAAAAAACAGCAATTTGGGCTGGGCCTTCGGTTAATAGGTTAGTCCCAAAAATTATATAAAATTGTATAAATAAGCCCATTAAACATCCAAAACAGAATATACAATAGCATGGAACAATAAAAAATTATAGATATGTTGGAGACGTATCACCCCCTGCCTCGTGGGCCCCTGGCAGGCCTCCGGTGCCCATCTTCTGCTATATGAGGTCTTTTGCCCTGGAAAAATCATAAGCTAGCTCACGGGACGAAACTCCACCGCCACGAGGCAGAACCTTGGCAGAACCAATCTAGGGCTCTGGTGGAGCTGTTCTGCCGGGGAAACTTCCCTCCGGGAGGGGGAAATCATCACCACCGTCATCATCATCGATCCTCTCATCGGGAGGGGGTCAATCTCCATCAACATCTTCACCAGCACCATCTCATATCAAACCCTAGTTCATCTCTTGTATCCAATCTTTGTCCCAAAACCTTAGATTGGTACCTGTGGGTTGCTAGTAGTGTTGATTACTCTTTGTAGTTGATGCTACTTGGTTTATTCGGTGGAAGATCATATGTTCAGATCCTTTATGCATATTAATGCCCCTCTGATTATGAACATGAATATGATTTGTGAGTAGTTACGTTTGTTGTTGGAAATATGCCCTAGAGGCAATAATAAATTAGTTATTATTATATTTCCTTGTTCATGATAATCGTTTATTATCCATGCTAGAATTGTATTGATAGGAAACTCAGATACACGTGTGGATACATAGACAACACCATGTCCCTAGTAAGCCTCTAGTTGACTAGCTCGTTGATCAATAGATGGTTATGGTTTCCTGACCATGGACATTGGATGTCATTGATAACGGGATCACATCATTAGGAGAATGATGTGATGGACAAAGACCCAATCCTAAGCCTAGCACAAGATCATGTAGTTCGTATGCTAAAGCTTTTCTAATGTCAAGTATCATTTCCTTAGACCATGAGATTATGCAACTCCCGGATACCGTAGGAGTGCTTTGGGTGTGCCAAACGTCACAACGTAACTGGGTGGCTATAAAGGTACACTACGGGTATCTCCGAAAGTGTCTGTTGGGTTGGCACGAATCGAGACTGGGATTTGTCACTCCGTATAAACGGAGAGGTATCTCTGGGCCCACTCGGTAGGACATCATCATAATGTGCACAATGTGATCAAGGAGTTGATCACGGGATGATGTGTTACGAAACGAGTAAAGAGACTTGCCGGTAACGAGATTGAACAAGGTATCGGGATACCGACGATCGAATCTCGGGCAAGTATCGTACCGCTAGACAAAGGGAATTGTATACGGGATTGATTAAGTCCTTGACATCGTGGTTCATCCGATGAGATCATCATGGAACATGTGGGAGCCAACATGGGTATCCAGATCCCGCTGTTGGTTATTGACTGGAGAGCCATCTCGGTCATGTCTACATGTCTCCCGAACCCGTAGGGTCTACACACTTAAGGTTCGGTGACGCTAGGGTTATAGAGATATTAGTATGCGGTAACCCGAAAGTTGTTCGGAGTCCCGGATGAGATCTCGGACGTCACGAGGAGTTCCGAAATTGTCCGGGGGTAAAGAATTATATATAGGAAGTGCCATTTCGGCTATCGGGACAAGTTTCGGGGTCACCGGTATTGTACCGGGACCACCGGAAGGGTCCCCGGGGTCCACCGGGTGGGGCCACCTGCTCCGGGGGGCCACATGGGCTGTAGGGGGTGCGCCTTGGCCTGTATGGGCCAAGGGCACCAGCCCCAAGAGGCCCATGCGCCAAGAGATATGGGAAAGGAAGAGTCCTAAAAGGGGAAGGCACCTCCGAGGTGCCTTGGGGAGGATGGACTCCTCCCTTGGCCGCACCCTTCCTTGGAGGAAGTGCCAAGGCTGCGCCCCCCCTCTCCCTTGGCCCTATATATAGTGGGGGAAGGGATGGCAGCAAAACCTAAGCCCTGGCGCCTCCCTCTCCCTCCCATGACACACCTTCCTCCTCCCGCAGCGCTTGGCGAAGCCCTGTTGGAATCCTGCTACTTCCACCACCACACCGTCGTGCTGCTGGATCTCCATAAACCTCTCCTTCCCCCTTGCTGGATCAAGAAGGAGGAGACGTCGCTGCTCCGTACGTGTGTTGAACACGGAGGTGCCGTCCGTTCGGCGCTAGGATCATCGGTGATTTGGATCACGACGAGTACGACTCCATCAACCCCGTTCTCTTGAACGCTTCCGCGCGCGATCTACAAGGGTATGTAGATCCACTCCTCCCTCGTTGCTAGATGACTCCATAGATTGATCTTGGTGACACGTAGGAAAATTTTGAATTATTGCTACGTTCCCCAACAGTGGCATCATGAGCTAGGTTTATGCGTAGTTTCTATGCATGAGTAGAACGCAAAGTAGTTGTGGGTGTTGATTTTGTTCAATATGCTTACCATTACTAGTCCAATCTTGATTCGGTGGAATTGTGGGATGAAGCGGCCCGGACCGACCTTACACGTACTCTTACGTGAGACTGGTTCCACCGACTGACATGCACTAGTTGCATAAGGTGGCTAGCGGGTGTCTGTCTCTCCCACTTTAGTCGGATCGGATTCAATGAAAAGGGTCCTTATGAAGGGTAAATAGCAATTGGCATATCACGTTGTGGTTTTTGCGTAGGTAAGAAACGTTCTTGCTAGAAACCCATAGCAGCCACGTAAAACATGCAAACAACAATTAGAGGACGTCTAACTTGTTTTTGCAGGGTATGCTATGTGATGTGATATGGCCAAAAGGATGTGATGAATGATATATGTGATGTATGAGATTGATCATGTTCTTGTAATAGGAATCACGACTTGCATGTCGATGAGTATGACAACCGGCAGGAGCCATAGGAGTTGTCTTAATTTATTTATGACCTGCGTGTCAACATAAACGTCATGTAATTACTTTACTTTATTGCTAACCGTTAGCTGTAGTAGTAGAAGTAATAGTTGACGAGACAACTTCATGAAGACATGATGATAGAGATCATGATGATGGAGATCATGGTGTCATGCCGGTGACGATGATGATCATGGAGCCCCGAAGATGGAGATCAAGAGGAGCAAAGTGATGATGGCCATATCATGTCACTATTTGATTGCATGTGATGTTTATCATGTTTATGCATCTTGTTTACTTAGAACGACGGTAGTAAATAAGATGATCCCTCATAATAATTTCAAGAAAGTGTCCCCCCTAACTGTGCACCGTTGTGACAGTTCGTTGTTTCGAAGCACCACGTGATGATCGGGTGTTAGATTCTAAAGTTCACATACAACGGGTGTAAGACAGATTTACACACGCGAAACACTTAGGTTGACTTGACGAGCCTAGCATGTACAGACATGGCCTCGGAACACAAGAGACCGAAAGGTCGAGCATGAGTCGTATGGTAGATACGATCAACATGAAGATGTTCACCGATGATGACTAGTCCGTCTCACGTGATGATCGGACACGGCCTAGTTGACTCGGATCATGTAATCACTTAGATGACTAGAGGGATGTCTATCTGACTGGGAGTTCACAAGATGAACTTAATTATCCTGAACATAGTCAAAAGGTCTTCGCAAATTATGTCGTAGCTCGCGCTTCAGTTCTACTGTTTAGATATGTTCCTAGAGAAAATTTAGTTGAAAGTTGATAGTAGTAATTATGCGGACTAGGTCCGTAAGCTGAGGTTTGTCCTCATTACTTCATAGAAGGCTTATGTCCTTAATGCACCACTCAGTGTGCTGAACCTCGAACGTTGTCTGTGGATGTTGCGAACATCTGACATACACGTTTTGATGACTACATGATAGTTCAGTGCGTAATGCTAAATGGTTTAGAATTGAGGCACCAAAGACGTTTTTGAAACATCGCAGAACATATGAGATGTTCCAAGGACTGAAATTGGGATTTCAGGCTCGTGCCCACGTCAAGAGGTATAAGACCTCCGACGATTTTCTTAGCATGCAAACTATGGGAGAAAAGCTCAATTGTTGAGCTTGTGCTCAGATTGTCTGAGTACAACAATCATTTGAATCGAGTGGGAGTTGATCTTCCAGATGAGATAGTGATGTTTCTCCGAAGTCATTACCACCAAGCTGCTAGAGCTTCGTGATGAACTATAGTATATCAGGGACATATATGATGATCCTTGAGATATTCGCGATGTTTGACACCACAAAAGTAGAAATCAAGAAGGAGCATCAATTGTTGATGGTTGGTGAAACCACTAGTTTCAAGAAGGGCAAGGGCAAGAAGGGATACTTCATGGAACGGCAAATCAGCTGCTGCTCTAGTGAAGAAACCCAAGGTTGAACCCAAACCCGAGACTAAGTGCTTCTGTAATAAGGGGAACAACCACTGGAGCAGAATTACCCTAGATACTTGATAGATGAGAAGGCTGGCAAGGTCGATAGAAGTATATTGGATATACATTGTGTTAATGTGTACTTTACTAGTACTCCTAGTAGCACCAGGGTATTAGATACTGGTTCGGTTGCTAAGTGTTAGTAACTCGAAATAAAAGCTACGGAATAAACGGAGACTAGCTAAAGATGAGCTGACGATATGTGTTGGAAGTATTTCCATGGTTGATCAAATATCATACGCTCCCTCTACCATCAAGATTGGTGTTTGCGTTGAGCATAGACATGATTGGATTATGTCTATCGCAATACGGTTATTCATTTAAGGAGAGAGTAATGGTTACTCTGTTTATTTGAATAATACCTTCAATGGTCTTACACCTAAAATGAATGGTTTGTTGAATCTCGATTGTAGTGATACACATGTTCATGCCAAAAGATAGTAATGATAGTACCACCTACTTGTGGCACTGCCACGTAAGTCATATCGGTATAAAACGCATGAAGAAGCTCCATGTTGATGGATCTTTGGGCTCACTCGTTTTGAAAAGTTTGAGACATGCGAACCATGTCTATTGGTGTATATGCATGAAGAAACTCCTTGCAAATGGACCGTTTGGACTCACTTGATTTTGAATCACTTGAGACATGCAAATCATACCACATGGGCAAGATGACTGAAAGCCTCGTTTTCAGTAAATGGAACTAGAAAGCAACTTGTTGGAAGTAATACATTTTGATGTGTGCAATCCAATGAGTGCTAAGGCATGTAGTGGATATCGTTATGTTCTTACTTCACAGATGATTTGAGTAGATGTTGAGTATATTTACTTGATGAATCACGAGTCTGAATTATTGAAAGGTTCAAGTAATTTCAGGGTGAAGTTGAAAGATCGTCGTGACAAGAGGATAAAATGTCTATGATATGATCGTAGAGATGAATGTCTGAATTACGAGTTTGGCACAGAATTAAGACATTGTGGAAATTGTTTCACAACTAATACAGCCTGGAACACCATAGTGTGATGGTGTGTCCGAACATCATAACTGCACCCTATTGGATATGATGCATACCATGATGTCTCTTATCGAATTACCACGATAGTTTATGGGTTAGGCATTAAAGACAACCACATTCACTTTAAAGGGGGCACCACGTAATTCCGATGAGATGACACCGTATGAACTATGGTTTAGAGAAACCTAAGCTGTCATTTCTTAAAAGTTTGGGGCTGCGACGCTTATGTGAAAAGTTTCAGGCTGATAAGCCCGAACCCAAAGAGGATAAATGCATCTTCATAGGACACCCAAAACAGTTGGGTATACCTCCTGTCTCAGATCCGAAAGCAATAAGGGATTGTTTCTAGAATCGGGTCCTTTCTCGATGAAAAGTTCCTCTCGAAAGAATTGAGTGGGAGGATGGTGGAGACTTGATGAGGTTATTGAACCGTCTCTTCAACTAGTGCGTGGCAGGGCACAGGAAGTTGTTCCTGTGGCACCTACAACAATTGAAGTGGAAGCTTATGATAGTGATCATGAAACTTCAGATCAAGTCACTACCAAACCTCGTGGGATGACAAGGATGCGTACTACTTCAGAGTGGTACGTGATCCTGTCTTGGAAGTCATGTTGCTAGACAACAATGAACCTACGAGCCATGGAGAAGCGATGGTGGGCCCGGATTCCGATAAATGGCTCGAGGCCATAAAATCCGAGATAGGATCCATGTATGAAAACAAAGTGTAGACTTTGGAAGAACTACTTGATGGTCGTAAGGCTGTTAGGTACATATGGATTTTGAAAGGAAGACGGACAATGATGGTAAGTATCACCATTAAGAAAGCTCGACTTATCGTTAAGATGTTTTCCGACAAGTTCAAGGAGTTGACTACGATGAGACTTTCTCACTCGTAGTGATGCTAAGAGTCTGTTGGAATTATATTAGCGATTACTGCATTATTTATGAAATCTTGCAGATAGGATGTCAAAACATTGTTTCCTCGACGATTTTTCTTGAGGAAAGGTTGTATGTGATACAACCGGAAGGTTTTGTCAATCCTGAAAGATGCTAATAAGTATGCAAAGCTCCAGCAATCCTTCTAAGGACTGGAGTAAGCATCTCGGAGTTGGAATGTATGCTTTGATGATGATCAAATATTTTGGGTTTATACAAAGTTTATGAGAAACTTGTATTTCCAAAGAAGTGAGTGGGAGCACTATAGAATTTCCGATGAGTATGTGTTGTTAACATGTTGTTAATCGGAAATGATGTAGAATTTCTGGAAAGCATGCAGAGTTATTTGAAAAATGTTTTTCAATGGAAATCCTGGATTAAGCTACTTGAACATTGAGCACCAAGATCTATAAGGATAGATCAAAACGCTTAATGGTACTTTCAAATGAGCACATACCTTGACATGATCTTGAAGGTGTTCAAGATGGATCAGTCGAAGAAGGAGTTCTTGCCTGAGTTGTAAGGTATGAAGTTAAGACTTAAAGCTCGACCACGGCAGAAGAAAGAGGAAGGACGAAGGTCGTCCCCTATGCTTTTGTCATAGGCTCTATACCGTATGCCATGCTGAGTACCGCACCTGATGTGTGCCTTGCCACATATCTGGCAAGAGGGTACAAAGGTAATCTAGGAGTAGATCACCAGATAGCGGTCTAAATTATCCTTAGAGGAATAAGGATATGTTTCTCGGTTATGGAGGTGATAAAGAGTTCGACGTAAAGAGTTACGTCGATTCAAGCTTAACACCTATCCGGATAGCTCTGAGTAGAGATACCGGATACGTATAATGGAGCAACAATTTAGAATAGCTCCAAGTAGAACAGTTATTTGAAATGGATCCAAATATAGCGTAGTAGCTGCATCTACAAGATGACATAGAGATTTGCGAAGTACATACGGATCTGAAAGATTCAGACCCGTTGACTATAACATCTCTCACAAGCATAACATGTTCAAACCCAGAACTCATTGAGTGTTAATCACATGGTAATGCGAACTAGATTATTGACTCTAGTAAACTCTTTGGGTGTTAGTCACATGGGGATGTGACCTTGAGTGTTAATCACATATCAATGTGAACTGGATTATTGACTCTGGTGCAACTGGGAGACTGTTGGAAATATGCCCTAGAGGCAATAATAAATTAGTTATTATTATATTTCCTTGTTCATGATAATCGTTTATTATCCATGCTAGAATTGTATTGATAGGAAACTCAGATACATGTGTGGATACATAGATAACACCATGTCCCTAGTAAGCCTCTAGTTGACTAGCTCGTTGATCAATAGATGGTTACGGTTTCCTGACCATGGACATTGGATGTCATTGATAACGGGATCACATCATTAGGAGAATGATGTGATGGACAAAGACACAATCCTAAGCCTAGCACAAGATCATGTAGTTCGTATGCTAAAGCTTTTCTCAAGTATCATTTCCTTAGACCATGAGATTGTGCAACTCCCGGATACCATAGGAGTGCTTTGGGTGTGCCAAACGTCACAACGTAACTCGGTGGCTATAAAGGTACACTACGGGTATCTCCGAAAGTGTCTGTTGGGTTGGCACGAATCGAGACTGGGATTTGTCACTCCGTATAAACGGAGAGGTATCTCTGGGCCCACTCGATAGGACATCATCATAATGTGCACAATGTGATCAAGGAGTTGATCACGGGATGATGTGTTACGAAACGAGTAAAGAGACTTGCCAGTAACGAGATTGAACAAGGTATCGAGATACCGACGATCGAATCTCGGGCAAGTATCGTACCGCTAGACAAAGGGAATTGTATACGGGATTGATTAAGTCCTTGACATCGTGGTTCATCCGATGAGATCATCGTGGAACATGTGGGAGCCAACATGGGTATCCAGATCCCGCTGTTGGTTATTGACTGGAGAGTCATCTCGGTCATGTCTGCATGTCTCCCGAACCCGTAGGGTCTACACACTTAAGGTTCGGTGACGCTAGGGTTATAGAGATATTAGTATGCGGTAACCCGAAAGTTGTTCGGAGTCCTGGATGAGATCCCGGACGTCACGAGGAGTTCCGGAATGGTCCGGAGGTAAAGAATTATATATAGGAAGTGCTATTTCGGCTATCGGGACAAGTTTCGGGGGCACCGGTATTGTACCGGGACCACCGGAAGGGTCCCGGGGTCCACCGGGTGGGGCCACCTGCCCCGGGGGGCCACATGGGCTGTAGGGGGTGCGCCTTGGCCTGCATGGACCAAGGGAACCAGCCCCAAGAGGCCCATGCGCCAAGAGATAAGGGAAAGGAAGAGTCCTAAAAGGGGAAGGCACCTCTGAGGTGCCTTGGGGAGGATGGACTCCTCCCTTGGCCGCACCCTTCCTTGGAGGAAGGGCCAAGGCTGCGCCCCCCTCTCCCTTGGCCCTATATATAGTGGGGGAAGGGAGGGCAGCAACACCTAAGCCCTGGCACCTCCCTCTCCCTCCCATGACACACCTCCCTCCTCCCGCAGCGCTTGGCGAAGCCCTGTTGGAATCCCGCTACTTCCACCACCACGCCGTCGTGCTGCTGGATCTCCATCAACCTCTCCTTCCCCCTTGCTGGATCAAGAAGGAGGAGACGTCGCTGCTCCGTACGTGTGTTGAACGCGGAGGTGCCGTCCGTTCGGCGCTAGGATCATCGGTGATTTGGATCACGACGAGTACGACTCCATCAACCCCGTTCTCTTGAACGCTTCCGCGCGCGATCTACAAGGGTATGTAGATCCACTCCTCCCTCGTTGCTAGATGACTCCATAGATTGATCTTGGTGACACGTAGCAAAATTTTGAATTATTGCTACGTTCCCCAACATTTGTTCCAGAGGACATGGGAGAAGTCTTGCTATAAGTAGTCATGTGAATTTGGTATTCGTTTGATATTTTGATGATATGTATGTTGTCTTTCCTCTAGTGGTGTCATGCGAACGTCTACTACATGACACTTCACCATTGTTTGGGCCTAGAGGAAGGCATTGGGAATTAATAAGTAGATGATGGGTTGCTAGAGTGACAGAAGCTTAAATCCTAGTTTATGAGTTGCTTCGTAAGGGGCTGATTTGGATCCATATGTTTCATGCTATGGTTAGGTTTACCTTAATACTTCTTTTGTAGTTGCAGATCCTTGCAAGAGGGGTTAATCATAAGTGGGATG
Organism: Triticum dicoccoides; assembly: GCF_002162155.2. NCBI lineage: Eukaryota > Viridiplantae > Streptophyta > Magnoliopsida > Poales > Poaceae > Triticum > Triticum dicoccoides. Next base: position 663,709,254 of record NC_041382.1, on the reverse strand, counting down.
CTTGTCCAAGGAAGGGAAGTACCCAAGCACCGGTCCACCCACATATCAAATTATCAAAGTACCGAACGCGAATCATATGAACATGATGAAAACTAGCTTGACGATAATTCCCATGTGTCCCGGGAGCGCTTTCCTTTATATAAGAGTTTGTTCAGGCTTGTCCTTTGCTACAAAAAGGATTGGGCCATCTTGCTGCACCTTATTTACTTTCATTACTTGTTACCCGTTACAAATTACCTTATCACAAAACTATCTATTACCGATAATTTCAGTGCTTGCAGAGAATACCTTACTGAAAACTGCGTATCATTTCCTTCTGCTCGTTGTTGGGTTCGACACTCTTACTTATCGAAAGGACTACGATAGATCCCCTATACTCGTGGGTCATCATTAATCTCTGGTAAAGCTCGCGAGGTTCTTCATCTTCATTCATTGCAAACTCATCGGCTTCATCTTGCACCACTTCATAGTTGGAGCGTTGAATGCTTGCACTTCCCTTGTAAAGGGAAACAACATGTTGCCATCACTACAAAAAAAAGAAACATCCGTGACATTTTGTGCCAAACGAAAAAAATTACTGTCATACTTATGACACTTACATGATGATAATTGTGACAAAACCCAGTATCATCATAGATGTGGTGGGTTCCTACTTCTATGACAAAAAATCATGACAAAAATGGTATTTTCGTCTTGGGCGGGCCGGAGACGCAGTTGCATGACATTCTTTGGGTCGTCCATGACGGAAAAAACTATGGTAGAAGCAAGGGCGAGGAAAATATCGGGGAGTTCCCGGTTACGGTGGGTGGTCGGGGGCTGAGCGATGCGCATTTCTCTCGTACGTACGCGCATGTGTGCGAGGAGTTGGGCTCTAACTGAACCCGAGCGAGGCGTTGTGCTCAACTGAACCCGAGCGATTGCACTGCAGGCTACACGTTACTGAACCCGAGTGATCGATCGATCCCTTGTTGTTAATTGAACCCGAGTGATTCCTTCGCTATTGCTGCTAACTGAAGCCGATCGAACACCACTGCCTCCTTCCCTTGATGAATAGTGAGCGTTGTTGAGGGGGTTTGGATGAACAGTTCCTGATGGGGGGTTGGATGAACATGACCTCGTGGTAGTAGAGCGTTGCCGCTGGATGAACAATACCCCGATCGATCGAGCCGGTGGATGAACAGGACCCCGTGGAGGGCTGGATGAACAGGCCCCCATGGAGGGCTGGTTGAATAGTAGCCGGTGGAGGGCTGGTTGAACAGTAGCGGGTGGAGGGCTGGATGAATAGTACCCCGTGGAGGTGTGGATGAACAGGACCCCGTGGAGAGGGCTGGCTGAACAGTAGCTGGTGGAGGAGCGGTGGAGGCTGGATGAACAGGAGCCCGTGGATGAACAGTTGCAGGTGGAGGCTGGAGGAGGTCGACGGTGGATGAACAGGAGCCCGTGGAGGCTGGAGGAGGTCGACGGTGGAGACGAACCATATCACGTGGAGTCCCGTTTTGCGGTACGCCACACCCCTCCCGATCAACAGGACCCCCGTTTCGATTGTAGCGCTCCAATACAAGTCCGTTTCCTCCGTTTTGCGGTACGCCACACCCCTCCTGATCAACAGGACCCCGTTTCCACCATAGGAGGTCCGTTTCCTCCGTTTTGCGGTACGCCAGACCCCTCCCGATGAACAGGATCCCGTTTCCACCGTGGCTGGTCAAACACAAGGCCGTTTCCATTGGCTGTTCCGTCCAAGCCAGTTGGCTCCTGATGAACATCACGCGTTCCGTTGCCTCCCGATGCACACGACGCATTCTGTTGCCTCCCCATGAACAAGACGACGACGCAGTTTCTCCATTCCGACCTAGCCACAGCCATGTACACGAGCCCTGGCAGTACGTACGCGCGAGTAGGCGTTCGAGATCCCGTCCATATGTACGTACGTGGCCCTATTTACTTTCTTGCACCCTGGCCACTGTACGTACGTGTACATGCTACGTGTGCACCTCTACTACGACATGTGCGCGCCTCTACTACCACACGTGCGTGCCTCTACATCGACCGGTATGTACGTACACGTTCACGACCAGAATGAGAACGCTACGTACGCTTCGACCGGGTGGGTCCCGACTGTCAGGCACTTCCTTGCGTGCGAAGATGTAGCTAGTGGGTCCCAGCAGTCAAGGGAAACGTTTTTTTCATGAAATATGGTGGCCCGTTCGGTGGGTCCCTGCTGTCAGGTGGAGGAATCATTATTTTCCGCGTAATAAGGAGGCACTTCCTTGCTGCGGCCGTGGATCCAACTGTCAGCCTCTCCACGTACAATACTCTTCCGATGGAAGTCTTTCCTTGACCACGTTGACCACACTACGCCGAGAGCACCAGGGCGATGGATGACGGCGAGGCCTAGGAAGGGGACGGCACGGAGCCGGGGAAGACGCGACAGTGGATGCCCACGCGGAGAGGAGTATGAGGGTTCACTAGTTCTGCTTCGCTATGAGGCTGCCGTCGCCGCAGAATAACAGGGGGTGTGGGTGAGTGGAGGGATGGCCTGGCCTACGGTGGGAGTAGTAGGGGTGGTGAGGCCTCCACGGTAGCACAGCCGGCCACGGGAGGCAGGAGCAGGCGACACGATCGGCGCTGCTTTGGCTGGTTGGAGCAAGAAGACCAGAGGTTGAAGAAGCACTACGGCCGTTGGATGGACATCGTATGGTCACTAGAGCTAGAATCGTTCATATTGACTAAGTTGACAAAGCCCTCCGTCCCCGTCAACTTAGTAGGCCCAAGTCAGCCTCCCAATATGCTGGGTCCCAGCTAGCAGGGGGAGTATTCATTTTTTTTGCGCGTAATAAGGAGACACTTGCGTGTGAAGATATAGCTGGTGGGTCTGACCTACCAGCAGGGGGAACATTTTTTTTTGCAAAATACAGAGGCCCTTCCGGTGGGTCTGAGATGTCAGGTGGAGAAATCATTATTTTGCGCGTAATAAGGAGGCATTTCATTATGTGCGGCCGTGGACCCAGTTGTCAGCCTCTCCACATACAGTCCACGTCCGATGGATATCGTTCGTTGACCATGTTGACCACGCCGCGCCGAGAGCACCAGGGCGGTGGATGACAGCGAGGCCTAGGAAGGGAATGAGATGGAGCCGGGGAAGACTCGGCAGTGGCTGCCCACACGGTGGGGAGTACGAGGGTTTACTGGTCCGGCTGCCATCGCCGGAAAATAACAGGAGGTGTGGGCGAGTAGAGGAATGGCCTGGCCAGCAATGGAGTAGGGTGGGGTGGTGCGGCCTGTGCGGCAGCACAGCCGACCACGGGAGGCTAGAGGAGTCAGTCCCACTGGCGCTGGTTTAGGCGGCTGGAGCAAGAAGATCAGATATTGAAGAAGCAGCACGGTCGTTGGATTAACATCCAATGGTCACTGCTGCTAGAATCGTTTGTGGACTAAGTTGACAAAGCCTTTCGTACACGTCAACCTAGTAGACCCACAAGTCAGCCTTCAAATCTGTCCCAAGCAGTATACAGCCCAAAATTTCTAGCTAGATTGAAATTAATTTAAAAGCTAAACATACCTTAATTTAAATCCAATGAAATTTTACCCGCACAAAAACAATGAAATTTAAAATATAAAAATCTTAAAGAAAATGTATTTTGAAACTAATTGCCTATTTGCTGTATTTTTTCATTTTACAGCCTATTTATTATTACTTATAGCCCATTTCTTATTACTTATAGCCCATTTTCTGGGCAAAATGCACCCCTCCTCATCTTGAAAGATTCCGGCCCAGCAGGGCATAGAAAAGCAAGTAGGCCTATGTTGGTTATTCTGTAAAAGACAAAAAAGCTGGGCTAGCCATTTTCAGAAAGGAAAACAACAAACTAGGCTGGTCATGTGCTAAACATATGAAATAAAAGCTTGGTCTAGACGGGCCAGAGCTCCCGCACAACCCAGTTGATACCCTTCTCCATCCCGAAAAAACGAAATTATTGCGCGCTGCTGGGTCCCTACTGTCATCCTCACCATGCACAGTCATCTCCTTATTCCTCTCAGTTGTTGACCATGTTGACAACACCGGAGGGCAGCACCCCTGCAAACGAACCAAGGCGGAGGACGATGGTGAGGCCTTGGACGGGAATGAACAGGAGCTAGGGAAGATGCGCAGAATTTTAGGGTGCGATGTGGCCATGATGCGTGCGCGGCAGCACAACGAGCCGTGGGAGGCGGGAGCAGGCGTCCCGCTGACGCTGGTTTGGCTTTGGTGGTTGGAGGAACAAGAGACTGATGAAACACGACAGACGTTGAATGTCAATCCAACAGTCAAGGTTCAGATCTGATATCATGGCACTCGGGCCCTAGTGACAAGCATTAAGCATAGCAAAGTCATAGCAACATCAATCTCAGAACATAGTGGATACTAGGGATCAAACCCTAACAAAACCCATGATAAATCTCATCCAACCCATCACCGTCCAGCAAGCCTATGATGGGATTACTCATGCACGGCGGTGAGCATCATGAAATTGATGATGGAGGAAGGTTGATGATGACGATGGCGACGGATTCCCCTCTCCGGAGCCCCAAACGGACTCCAGACTAGCTCTCCCGAGAGAGTTTAGGGCTTGGCGGCGGCTCCGTATCATAAAACGTGATGAATCCTTGTCTATGATTTTTTTCCTCCCCGAAAGTGAATATATGGAGTCAAGGTTGAGGTCGGTGGAGCGTCAGGGGGCCCACGAGGCAGGGGGCATGCCTAGGAGGGTAGGACGCGCCCCCACCCTCGTCGACAGGTGGAGGCCCCCTGACGTGGGTCTTTCTTCCAGTATTTTTTTTATATTCCAAAATAATTCTCCGTTGATTTTCAGGTCATTTCGAGAACTTTTATTTGTGCACAAAAATAACACCATGGCAATTCTGCTGAAAACAGCGTCAGCCCGGGTTAGTTCCATTCAAATCATGCAAGTTAGAGTCCAGAACAAGGGTAAAAGTGTTTGGAAAAGTAGATACAATGGAGACGTATCAACTCCCCCAAGCTTAAACCTTTGCTTGTCCTCAAGCAATTCAGTTGATAAACTGAAAGTGATAAAGAAAAACTTTTACAAACTCTGTTTGCTCTTGTTGTTGTAAATATGTAAAGCCAGCATTCAAGTTTTCAGCAAAGATTATGAACTAACCATATCCACAATAACACTTAGGTCTCATGTTTACTCATATCAATGGCATAATCAACTAGCGAGCAATAATAACAAATCTCGGATGATAACACTTTCTCAAAACAATCATGATGTGATATGACAAGATGGTATCTCGCTATCCCTTTCTGAGACCGCAAAACATAAATGCAGAGCACCTTTAAAGATCAAGGACTGACTAGACATTGTAATTCATGGTAAAAGAGATCCAGTCAAGTCATACTCAATGTAAACTAACAGTAATGGATGCAAATGACAGCGGTGCTCTCCAACTGGTGCTTTTTAATAAGAGGATGATGACTCAACATAAAAGTAAATAGATAGGCCCTTTGTAGAGGGAAGCAGGGATTTGTAGAGGTGCCAGAGCTTGGTTTTGAAATAGATATGAATAATATTTTGAGCGGTATACTTTCATTGTCAACATAATAACCGAGAGATCTCGATATCTTCCATGCTACACACATTATAGGTGGTTCCCAAACAGAATGGTAATACTCCCCCTTCCACCAACAAGCATCAATCCATGGCTTGCTTGAAAGAACGAGTGCCTCCAACTAACAATAGTCCCGGGGGAGTTTTGTTTGCAGTTATTTTGATTTGATTTGCATAAAGCGTGGGACTGGGCATCCCGGTGACCAGCCATTTTCTCATGAGTGAGGAGCGGAGTCCACTCCTCTTGAGAATAGCCCGCCTAGCATGGAAGATACAGACAACCCTAGTTGATACATGAGCTATTCGAGCATACAAAACATAATGTTTACTTGAAGGTTTAGAGTTTGGCACATACAAATTTACTTGGAACGGTAGGTAGATACCGTATATAGGTAGGTATGGTGGACTCATATGGAATAGCTTTGGGGTTTATGGAATTGGATGCACAAGCAGTATTCCCGCTTAGTACAAGTGAAGGCGAGAAAAGACTGGGAAGCGACCAGCTAGAGAGCGACAACAGTCATGAACATGCATTAAAATTAATCAACACCGAATGCAAGCATGAGTAGGATATAATGCACCATGAACAATAATATCATATAGGCTATGTTGATTTTGTTTCAACTACATGCGTGAACATGTGCCAAGTCAAGCCACTTGAATCATTCAAAGGAGGATACCACCCTATCATACCACATCACAACCATTTTAATAGCATGTTGGCACGCAAGGTAAACCACTATAAGCTCCTAGCTGATTAAGCATGGCATAAGCAACTACAATCTCTAATTTTCATTGCATAAATGTTTCTTTCATAATAGTCTGAATCAAGAACGATGAACTAATCATATTTACAAAAACAAGAGAGGTCGAGTTCATACCAGCTTTTCTCATCTCAATAAGTTCATCATATAATCATCATTATTGCCTTTCACTTGCATGAGCGAATAGTGTGGATAATAATAATAGTGCACGTGCATTGGACTAAGCTGGAATCTGCAAGCATTCAATTCAAGAGAGAAGACAAGGTAATATGGGCTCTTTGTTAGATCAACAATAATGCATATGAGAGCCACTCAACATTTTCATTATGGTCTTCTCCTCTTGACCCCCAAAGAAAAGAAACAAAACTATTTACACGTGAAAACTCCCAACAAGCAAAAGAGGAACAAGAAATCTTTTTGGGTTTTCTTTTTGGTTACTACTAATACAAGCATGGAAAGTAAACTAACTAAAAGCTACAACTATTTTTTTGGTTTTTCTTAAGGTCTATCAAACACACAAGAAGAAAGCATAAAAAGGGGAATAAACTAGCATGGATATTACAATGAAAAAATATGAACACCGACAACTAGCATGAGTGTGTGAACAGGAATGTAATGTCAGTGAGAAATACGTACTCCCCCAAGCTTAGGCTTTTGGCCTAAGTTGGTCTATGGCCACGGTTGGCCTGGCGGATATCCAAAGTAATAGTTGGGGTTGTACTGAGAAGAATCCCCCAGGTGCCACTGGTTGGCGATCTCTTCCGGATTCCACTGATAAACAGACTACCGGTGAGGATCAAATTGTGGTTCCGGCTCTGGCTCTGTAGCTGGTGTGGGGTTTCGGTAGGCGTGAATGGCCTCCGGCGGAACAAGGTACTTGCCTGCGGATAAGTCAAACAAGGAAGGAGCAGGCAAAGTAATAGTCTCAGGGTGATTTTTATCAAATGTCAGCTTGTACTTAAGCATCTTTTCTTTATTCTTAACGATAAAATCATGTGCTACCATACTCTTATAGTCTAGAAAAATAGGAGGCAGCAACTTCTCTTCCTTCTCATAATGCCTAATAGGTATGTTAAAGTGTGCATCAAGGCGCGAGGCGAAGATGCCTCCAAGGACGGGGCCCTTAGTACAGTTAAGATTCAGCCACTTTGCAACAATAGCTCCCATACTAAATGTGTCATCACGGAACAAGGCATGGCACAAAATAATAATACCAGGGGCACTAAGGTTGCCACAGTTTCCGCGACCAATTAAGCATCTACTAGCAAATATTGCGAAGTAACGTAAAATAGGAAAATGTATGCTAGTAATTCTTGCATCAGAAACTTTCCTCGTTTCCCCTACAACAATTGTATCAATAAACCCTTCCACATCATCACGATGTGGTTCCTCTACACTGCCCTCAAAAGGGATCAAACAAACCCGACAAAAATCACGAAGTGACATCTCCTTATGCATATAAATAAAATTCCACCATAGGTGGTGAGCTCCTAGCATGGAAATGAAAGTTTTGCACAAAGATATTGGTGAGTAAGAGATACTGTTCGCGTTGGTCGTGGAGGAAGGCGTGAGGCCTGCATTCTCAGCCAATTCATAGAAATCATCATAAATCCCGGCTGCTCTCAAGAAATCATCACAAGGCCATTCACACGGCCGAACCTGCGTGGTGTGAGGGAGATTAGCTTCTTGTTCTCTTCAATTTGTTTATCCTTCGAGCTTCGGCTCGATGAGCCCCTCAAAAATCTCTTCAACTTTTTCTGAAATTTTTTGAATTTTTTAGTAACTTCAAAATAAAAGTGAACCAAACTCAACAAAATTGATAGCAACTACTCCTACAAGTGCCTAGAGGATATATTATGCATTAACACTACTTTTGACCATATAAATTTGACATGCAAGCTCAAGAACAGGATCACCTAAGCAGCAAAAATTTGCAATGAATAAAGCAATAGAACAAAAACTAATTGGACCATTGGAGGAGTCACATACCAAAGAACAATCCCCCAAAGCAGTTTTGTGAATGGAGCTTTGAGCAAGGAGATCGAAAATGGCAGCAAGATGAGCTTGGACTCGGGTTTGAGCTGGCTAGTGATGTTTTTGGGAGGAAGAAGGAGTGTGTGGTAGCTGGAATAAGTGGAGGGGAGCCGCCATGGGCCCACGAGGCAGGGGGCGCGCCCTGGACCCTCGTGGCCAAGTGCTTGCTCCCCCTGCTATGTTCTCAATGCCAGATATTCTAGAAAAAAAATCATATTTAATTTTCAGGGCATTTGGAGAACTTTTATTTTCGGGGTATTTTTTATTGCATGGATAATTCAGAAAACAGACAGAAATTACTATTTTTGCTTTATTTAATATAAATAACAGAAAGTAAAAAGAAGGTACATAGAGTTGTGTTTTCTAAATTCATCCATCTCATGCTCATCAAAAGGAATCCACTAACAAGGTTGATCAGGTCTTGTTAACAAACTCATTTCAAATAACATGAAACTGGAGAATTTTCGAATAACACTAGGTTACCTCAACGGGGATATGCATGTCCCCAACAATAAGAATATCATATTTCTTCTTGACAGTAGGAAGAGGAAATTCAAAATCTCCAATAGTGATTGTTGAAAATTTTCCAATAGAATTGATACTGTGGACTTGAGGTTGTTTCCTCGGAAAGTGTACCGTATGCTTATTACCATTAACATGAAAAGTGACATTGCCTTTGGTGCAATCAATAACAGCCCCCGCAGTATTCAAAAGGGGTCTTCCAAGAATAATAGACATACTATCGTCCTCGGGAATATCAATAATAACAAAGTCCGCTAAAATAGTAACGTTTGCAACCACAACAGGCACATCCTCACAAATATCGACAGGTATAGTAGTTGATTTATCAGCCATTTGCAAAGATATTTCAGTAGGTGTCAACTTATTCAAATCAAGTCTATGATATAAAGAGAGAGGCATAACACTAACACTAGCTCCAAGATCACATAAAGCAGTTTTAACATAGTTTCTTTTAATGGAGCATGGTATAGTTGGTACTCCTGGATCTCCAAGTTTCTTTGGTATTCCACCCTTAAAAGTATAATTAGCAAGCATGGTGGAAATTTCAGCTTCCAGTATCTTTATTTTATTAGTAACAATTTCCTTCATATATTTAGCATAAGGATTCATTTTAAGCATATCAGTCAAACGCATACGCAAAAAGATAGGTCTAATCATTTCAGCAAAGCACTCAGAATCCTCATCATCCTTTTTCTTGGATGGTTTAAGAGGAAAAGGCATGGGTTTCTGAACCCATGGTTCTCTTTCTTTATCGTGCTTCCTAGCAACAAAGTCTCTCTTATCATAATGTTGATTCTTTGATTGTGGGTTATCAAGATCAACAGCAGGTTCAGTCTCTACATTTTTGTCATTACTAGTTTGAGCATCAACATGAGCATCCTCATTAACATTATCACTAGGTTCATGTTCATTACCAGATTGTGTTTCAACATCGGAGATAGAGATATTATTGGGATTCTCAGGTGTGTCAATAACAGGTTCACTAGAAGCATGCAAAGTCCTATCATTTTTTCTTTCTCTTCCTTTTAGAAGGACCAGGTGCATCAATATTAGTTCTTTGGGAATCTTGCTCAATTCTCTTGGAATGGCCCTCGGGATACAAAGGTTCCTGAGTCATTTTACCACCTCTAGTTGCAACTCTGACAACAAAGTCAATATTTTTACTATTCAATTCATTAGCAAATCATTCTGAGCTTTAAGTACTTGTTCTACTTGAGTGGTAACAATAGAAGCATGTTTACAAATAAGTTTAAGTCCACCTTTAACATTAGCCATATAATCACTCAAGTGTTCAATCATGTAAGCATTATCTTTCAATTGTCTACCAACATAGCATTGAAGTTCTCTTGTTTAACAACAAAATTATCAGACTCATCTAAGCATTGGCTAGCAGACTTATAACGAGGAATATCACCTTCATCAAATATATAAAGAGAATTTACCTTTACTACCTATGTCGGATTATCAAGACCATGTGTTTCTTCAATAGGCGATGAATTAAGACCATGTATTTCTTCAATAGGAGGTAAATTATGAACATCTTCAACTTTTATACCTTTTTCTTTCATAGATTTCTTTGCCTCTTGCATATCTTCAGGACTGAGAAATAGAATACCCCTTTTCTTCAGAGTTGGCTTAGGAGTTGGTTCAGGAAGTGTCCAATTATTTTCATTAGTCAACATATTATTCAATAGAATTTCAGCTTGATCAACAGTTCTTTCCCTGAAAACATAACCAGCACAACTATCCAGGTAATCTCTGGAAGCATCGGTTACCCCATTATAAAAGATATCAAGTATTTCATTTTCTTGAGAGGATGATCAGGCAAAGCATTAAGTAATTGGAGAAGCCTCCCCCAAGCTTGTGGGAGACTCTCCTCTTCAATTTGCACAAAATTATATATTTCCCTTAAAGTAGCTTGTTTCTTATGAGCGGGGAAATATTTAGCAGAGAAGTAGTAAATAATATTCTGGGGACTACGCACACAACCAGGATCAAGAGAATTAAACCATATCTTAGCATCACCCTTTAATGAGAACGGATATAATTTAAGGATATAATAGTAGCGAGTTTTCTCATCATTAGTGAATAGGGTAGCTATATCATTTAATTTAGTAAGATGTGCCACAACAGTTTCAGATTCATAGCCGTAGAAAGGATCAGATTCAACCAAAGTAATTAACTCAGGATCAATAGAGAAATCATAATCCTTATTAGTAATAAAGATAGGTGAAGTAGCATAAGCAGGATCATATTTCATTCTAGCATTCAGAGATTTTTCTTTAAGCTTAGCTAATAACTTCTTAAGATCACTTCTATGATTGCAGGCAAGAAAGTCTCTAGCAGTTTCTTCATCCATGACATAACCCTCAGGAACAACCAGCAATTCATATCTAGGGGGAGACTCTTCATCATCACTTTCATCAATATTACCAGTTTCAATAATTTCATTCTCTCTAGCCCTAACAAGTTGTTCATCAATAAATTCACCTAGTGGCACAGTAGTATCAAGCATAGAAGTAGTTTCATCATAAGTATCATGCAAAGTAGAAGTGGCATCATCAATAACATGCGACATATCAGAATTAATAGCAGAAGCAGGTTTAGGTGTCGCAAGCTTACTCAAAACAGAAGGTGAATCAAGTCAGAGCTAGATGGCAGTTCCTTTCCTCCCCTCGTAGTTGAGGGAAAAATCTTGGTTCTTTGATCCTTCAAGTTCTTCATAATGATAAGCAGATATGAATCCCAAGTGACTCAAAGAATAGAGCTATGCTCCCCGGCAACGGCGCCAGAAAATATTCTTGATAACCCACAAGTATAGGGGATCGCAACAGTTTTCAAGGGTAGAGTATTCAACCCAAATTTATTGATTCGACACAAGGGGAGCCAAAGAATATTCTCAAGTATTAGCAGCTGAGTTGTCAATTCAACCACACCTGAAAACTTAATATCGGCAGCAAAGTGTGTAGTAGCAAAGTAATATGATAGTATTGGTAACAGTGGCAAAAGGTAATGGTAGCAAAAGTAATATTTTTGGGTTTTGTAGTGATTGTAACAGTAGCAACAGAAAAGTAAATAAGCCAAGAACAATATATGAAAAGCTCGTAGGCATTGGATCGGTGATAGAGAATTATGCTGGATGCGACCGATCATGTAATAGTCATAACCTAGGGTGACGCGGAACTAGCTCCAGTTCATCAATGTAATGTAGGCATGTATTCCGAATATAGTCATACGTGCTTATGGAAAAGACCTTGCATGACATCTTTTGTCCTACCCTCCCATGGCATCGGGGTCCTAATGGAAACTAAGGGATATTAAGGCCTCCTTTTAATAGAGTACCGGACCAAAGCATTAACACATAGTGAATACATGAACTATTCAAACTAGGGTCATCACCGGGAGTGGTCCCGATTATTGTCACTTCGGGGTTGCAGGATCATAACACATAGTAGGTGACTATAGACTTGCAAGATCGGATCAAGAACTCTCATATATTGGTGAAAACATAATAGGTTCAGATCTAAAATCATGGCACTTGGGTCCTAGTGACAACCATTAAGCATAGCAAAGTCATAGCAACATCAATCTCAGAACATAGTGGATACTAGGGATCAAACCCTAACAAAACTAACTTGATTACATGATAAATCTCATCCAAACCATCACCGTCCAGCAAGCTTGCGATGGGATTACTCACGCACGGCGGTGAGCATCATGAAATTGGTGATGGAGGAAGGTTGATGATGACGATGGCGACGGATTCCCCTCTCCGGAGCCCCGAACGGTCTCCAGATCAGCCCTCCCGAGAGAGTTTAGGGCTTGGTGGCGGCTCCGTATCGTAAAACGTGATGAATCCTTCTTTTTGATTTTTTTGCTCCCTGAAAGTGAATATATGGAGTCAAGGTTGAGGTCGGTGGAGCGTCAGGGGGGCCACGCAGCAGGGGGCGCGCCCCCACCCTCGTGGACAGGTGGAGGCCCCCCCTGACGTGGATCTTTCTTCCAGTATTTTTTATATATTCCAAAATAATTCTCCATTGATTTTCAGGTCATTCCGAGAACTTTTATTTCTGCACAAAAATAACACCATGGCAATTCTGGTGAAAACATCATCAGTCCGGGTTAGTTCCATTCAAATCATGCAAGTTAGAGTCCAAAACAAGGGCAAAAGTGTTTGGAAAAGTAGATACGACAGAGACATATTAGCTGGTTGATCATCGCAACCCGCTGCCGTTGGTGTCATGCCACTGCTGCAAATCACGCAGAGTCATCCATCGTGTCTCAACCACAATCCTCAACCCTGGCTGAGTCTTCTACAAATGCCCGAATCATGGGGTAATAATATGTTTAAGTGTTGTTATGCTGCTTTTAGTTGCTTATTTTTTTAATAGTTTGGTTGATGATCTTCCAATTTGATTCGTGCAGAAAAGGGAAGATTCGTGTGATTTGTATTTCTAGGTAGTTGTTGATGTGGGGGAATGCAACTACGCTGATTATTTGGTTAGCCGAGGAATCCCAATACCAGCAGGTTGGGGTGTTGGACAACTAACTGAAGGAACGACAGAAGAGGAAGATGCAGAGCAGAAGGTTAAAGATACAGTTCCTCTGATCATGGCCAAGCAACAGCTGCTGAACGGCCTTGACACTAATGAGGAGATGAAAGAGATTGTGAAGATAATGAGCAAAAACGATGTGCTCTATAGGATGATTGTCTCTTTATTTGCAGTGTATGTAGCACTCGTGATGTATTCAGTGGCGATGACATGAGCACTTTGTTGAAACTAGTAATGAGTGAAACATGTGTAGCAAGCTGGGTGTAGTGTTGTGAACATCTAATAATTTCTATTAACGAAAATCGGGGGGGTATCCCCTTTTGCTCATAAATAAATAAATAGCATAGGCCCTTTTGGTAATAAATAAATTAGCAGAGGCCCTGTCAGGTCAGCTTTGTTCCTATTCGAAAACGTCGGGCAAATTGTAGTTGAACAACAAACTATGTCATCAAATTCAAGTTTCACAGCCAAATATGAGTACAACTAAACAACAATGTCATCATGTTTTACTCATCATACAATCACCAAACACAAATCAACATACATAAGAAGTGATGTTCATACAACAAAATACTAAACAACACGTTCATCAGGTTTCAGTTTTCATAGCAAACACAATTTCACATAGTAGATAAAAAACGTCTTCTGACAGGCAAATACGACAAAAGCAATCTAATCATCATCCAGAGCAGTAGCGCCAACATCTTCGCCATGTGTATCAGTCTGAATCGTAATTCCCCATAGTGTCATCTTCTTCTTCATCCTCAATGTCCTTGAACGTTGGCTTCTTCTTGATCAACTCTTGTATGTCCACAACACGACAGGCAATCTTTTCGCCAGCGTCATTGACATGATGGTTCTCAAAGATATTAGGAACATCTGTGGAATCTTGTACATCAGGAGCGGTGTAAGCATCATCTTGTTGTGCAACTTCATTAAATGAATTCCTCTGCTCAAACCTTTGCAATACTCACTAGTCATCACTACGTGCAAATGTGTCTTCCAAGAAAAATATATGTGTTGCTTGATATGCCAAAATAAAAGGCTCGTTGGTCTGGTATGCCGCCTTGACATTGATGGATTTGAAATAATCATCAGCTCTGGGTTTTGCGATCCTGGAAAACAGGTTACCAACTATAGCACAACAGAACCACACACCGATGATCCTCGAAACTGGAGATATACTGCAACTGAACATTGTCTGTTATGTTAGCATACATTTTAGTTGTCACTCTTTCGTACGTATCCATGCTCATGATGGCACTGTTTTGTGTCTTCCTGCCTTCATCGCGTGCAAGGGTGTTGTAGCACACATCTCCAACAACGCAAGATTCATAATGTCTTACCCGAGTATCAGGACCTGTTTGCTAGTGCGTAAAGGGCATCATCAACTGCCTGCCCATCCTCCCACATCTTCTTAACCTATGTTTAGAAAATAGACAAGCTGATCATCTTATGTACTCAATATATTAAAAAACTGACAGTGCAATTCAAAAGCTTACATGGCTCTTGAACCATTTCACAAATCCTGCCATAACCAGTTTGTCAATGTTTGTTGGATTTTGCGGCAGTAACTCGTTTTTGTAGATGCTACACAACATAGTGATCGCGTCAAACATCTAAATATATAAGAATGTGCTGCAAGTTTAGTAGATTACGATGTATAAGCTGCAGTACTTAGCACTTACTTGATATAAGGTAGTATCTCAGGACAGTTATTCAACACATACCAAACCATTTTGTCCAAATATTTAGGTTTGTCCTCTTGTCGACTCTTCCCTGTAACTCGAACAGAATAATCGAAAACATTGAGCCCGGGATTGTCTTCACCCATCTCTTTGCTAAGCTGATCAGCTGTTTCAATGTATTTTTAGCAGAATGTCAACACTTCTATAGCAATGTAGGCCTCTGCAATGGAACCCTCAGGTCTAGCTCTGTTCCTAACATAGCCCATGAAAGTGCCTAGCCACCTTTCAATAGGGTACATCCAGCCATACCGTATTGGACCTCAAGTAGTGCCTCATCAGGTAGATGAACAACCAAATGCACCATCACATCAAAGAAGGCTGAGGATATATCTTCTCAAGGTTGCATAGGATAGTTGGTATCTTTTCTCTAAGACGCTCCAAAGCATCTATCCTGATATTTCTACCGCAGAGTTCCCTGAAGAATTGTCCCAACTCTGCAACTGCTCTGTATAAGTCAGGGCGGCTCAATCCTCTAAGGATAACAGGTAAAACCCTTTGAAGTAGGGCGTGGCAGTCATGAGTTTTCAACCCTTGTACCTTGTTTCCATCCGCATTTACTCTCCTTTCAGGGTTGGAAGCAAATCCATGTGGGAATCTCACACGTGACAGGACCTCGCAGAATTCTTTTCTTTTTACCTTGTCCAAGACGTACACAGCTGGTGCCATATCCCGTGGTTTACCTTCATCTTGCACTTGCAAATCCTTTCTGATACCCAGATGTGTCAAATCAATCCTAGATTTTAAGTGTAGCGACCCGACCTCAAACGGTCAAGCCTCTGCGTATCCGTGCCATCCCTGGATCGGTATGCTGGCACACACAATACATCTATGTATATATCAAAGTGCAATCACATGTATAAATAACGTAAGACAGATATATATACCTCTTAAGTCTCAGCGGAAACAAACATAAGGGCGTGGAGTCCCATCAACACCAACGACAAGTTGAGTGTAGACCATAACCCTGCAACGTAACTCTTACTCGTTGTAGAAATTCCTGCAACATAAGACATTGCAGCCCTGTAAGTCAGTATATTGAATGTACTGGCAAGTCACATCATAAGAATAATGAACCTATTTGTACATGCAATTTGGCTGGTGGAAAGCTCTAAATATTGTTTTTGCATAAAGCTAGTTTTCCCCTAGAATAAAAGATATTATTCTACCACTACTGTATGGCATAGGATGAGTTGGTAAACCCAACTCAATCCATTCCCAAAGTTTCATTTAAAACCCAACTGTTTAATTAAGAGTGATGAGATCTCTCAGCATTTCCACTACTAGATGCTCAAGTTGTCCGTAACCGGGGACATGGCTAATCGACTAGATTTTAACACTCTGCAGAGGTTTGCGCACTTTTCTCCACAAGACTCGATCGCCTCCCTCGAAGTTCTCGCACTGCCTGGCGTTTGAGAACAGGATGACCGAGACATAGTCTTTCAAAAATGTTCCCCCTTAACCCACGAATAGGTCGGTACACCTACATCATTCTACATCTGCTAGCCTATCCCGGAAGAGGTCACACTATCTACTCAACTAAGCCAGAGCCCATATTGGCTTGTGGCTGCACACGTAATCTTCTAGACATGAGAATATGATTGATCTCTTTAAGCCTGGGCGGCCGACCACAAGTGGTGCACCACCATGGATTAACCATGCATGCTCCCACTGTACTTCGCCACCATTCAAACCAAATACTGTCCAGGTAGTTCATTTACAAGTCTTGGTCCTGATTACTACTTTGTCACTCATGTCTCACCATGTTTGCTTCCCAAACCACGTCTACATTTAGCGAGGCAAAAATAAACTTACACGGTGGCGACAAAGGTATATGGTTCAAACCTACCTCAATGAACTACTAGGTAATGGCATAGCCATCTGGCAACAATAAATCCTACCATGCAAACCTACCACAAAAGTACTAAGTGCATAATATAAACATAGGTAATTGGAAGAATGGTCAAATGTGCACTTGCCTGGTAATAGTTGATGAAGATTATATCGCTCTCAGAAATTTACTTAATAGAACTATTCGTCACTCTGCGATGAAAATGTATAAGGTCAAACATTGCATTCGCATAAGCAATCATTTCGGAGAACCAAATAACATGCGACATGAAAAGACTCGGAAAATCCAAATGAACACACAACACACTTAACTATCAAAAGAAAATACTAAGTGCAAAACAACATAGGGCATGGATGCCAAAAATTGTGACATGGACCACAGTGCATACTAGGCATATGAGTAAAACTACTATGGACAGATCCTAATGTGTGAAAAATATCATGAGATAGGTCCAAGTGATAGGGTTTGGCAACGGTGACACGGTGCAAAAAGAATCACATCAATCAGAGCTACGATTTAGGAGATATGGCCATTTGAAGTTCGAATTCAAATCTGAATAAAGATCAAATTTGAATTTGGAAAAAGTTTACAAACATGATGCCATTGGATAGATCTAATCATGAAGAAGAATTTGCCGCTGGTTTCATCGAATTTGGAGTTACGGTTAAAAAGATACAACCATTCAAAGTTTAGGGGCTAAACTGAAAACTTAGGGACTTGACTGTGAAAGTTTTATTCGGGACCAGGTCCCTGGCCACGTGGCGGATCTTGGCTGGCTGGTAGTGTTCGCGGCTTTGGCTAAACAGTGAACGGCCACTAAATAACTAAAACAGCTACTGCGGGTAAAAAATAACTAAAAAACAAGGTCGGTTTAACTAAACCGCAGTTAACCGATCTAATACGAGATAAAAAAAGAAACGGGGAAGCGACCGGTCGTCTTACAGAGGCGACGGCGACGTACACGGGCGCGGCGCTGGCGTTGGCCGGTGATGGGGCGGCGACTCCGGTGCTCCTCGGCGACGAGGAAGGAGGCGGCGGGGTCCGGTGCGGCGCTGGTGATCAGCTGGTGGGGTCGGCGGGCAGCGGGGTGGTCGGGGTCGTGCTGCGCGGGGCGGGCGTCTCTGTGCTCTATCAAGGATGCAGGTCGTCGGGACGGCGCCTCCGGTGAGACCTGGGTGGCAAAAACATGTCAAAATGACGCGGGATGGCGAGGCAAGTTGATTGACAGGGAATACGAGGGTTAGGATGTGCTACCGGCGACGAAATCGACGACGAGTAGCTCCGACTCTGGCGAGATCCAACACGGCAGTGCGGCGGTTGCGAGGGGCTAGGGACGACGTGGAGTGGCAGAATGGAGAGAGGGGGTCCAGGGCTTCTTATAGGCACGGAGAGAGGTCTCAGGAGCTAGGGATAAGCTCTATCCCTAGAGCTTTGGCCGGCGGGTTCGGCGTGTGCATGTGCGTGCTCATCCAATGGGGTCTGCGGGAGGTTAGGGACAACCTGGGGAGTGGGCCCCGCAGGTCAGCGGTAGGGGAGAGAGCGAGCGAGAGGGAGACGAGGAGCGGACGGGCGAGGCGGAGGCCTTCGGGCGCTGATGGTCGAGCGCGGGCACGGGATTGGGCCGAATAGCCGGCTGGTTCGCCCCTGGGCCGAACACTATTTGCGGCGCTTCTTTTTTTCGAGAAAGAAAACTCCAACCGAGGGAAAATAAATAAAAAATCTACATAGGCACATTATATACCAAAATGTTCATAAAAATAGCAGCAATAAGATGAACTATTTTTCAAGTTCAACTAAATTCCATAAAAAATCATAAAAGTCAAATAGTGCTATTGTTGCATTTGAAATCAATAAAAATCATTTTTAAAATAGCAAAATGATTTCAAATTTATTTTCTCCTAATTTTCCATTGAAGGGAATCATTTTACCCTTATTTCCATTTTTTCCATTTATTTATTTTTAGGAGAAAAATAATTTGAATTAAAACTAAATAACTCCCAATTGGATTTGAATTTGGAATTTAAACAACTACGAATGGAAAATTAGTTTCAAATAACTTCAAAGTGACTTCGAATTTATTTCTTTGAAACTTTCAACTATCTTTCTTCAAATATGAAGAAGTAATTTTATGAACACATTGAGTTGCTTAAAGTTTCTAAATTTGAAATATTTCAAATGGAATTCAAATCATTTTCGAACCCCTTTTCATTTCTTTAAATGGAAGAAGTCATATTATCTTCAGTCTAGGGTTTTGTAATGAAATGAATTTGAATTCGTGGAGATCAAGAAAAATGCAAGATGAAAGTTTTGGGAACGTCCTTTTATTCCCTCTCATGCAACTTCCAAAAGTTTCAATTTCCACTCAATTTCACACAATCAATCACACAACAATCAAACAAACAATCATAGTTATTTATTTAATATAACATTCCAAAATTTAGAATTTTGGGATGTTACAAACTACCACCCTTAAAATGAATCTCATCCTCGAGATTCGGAGAGGCTAGAAAGAAGGTTAGGTTTGGGGGTCTGCTTGAAAATCCATTCATCAACACAAGGTATGGGGTGCTACCACCCTTAGAAGCATGGTTACGGTCCCAACAAAACTCATGTACTCCAACCTTTGCATTGACGGTGTCGGTCTTCTCATATCTCTAGGATAACTCCTTCGCTTGTGCTCTTTCGGTAAGGGTATGGCCTTTTTCTCAAAATTTTGAGTCCTTCCAGCAAAATATGATCCTTCCAAGACTGGGTCTTCTTAGCTGACATGTCTGTCGCCAATGCTAAACAACTATCGAAAATCTCATGGTGGTCAACAATTACTGGTTCCTCCTGCAGGAAATGGGTCTGGGTTGAACCTCACCGCATAACCTACGATTGGCAATAGGTGCCTATACAGGGTTTCCATCGTCCTGCCATTCTAAGGTTTTTGGCTTATCGTGTCGACACTCTTCTAGGGTTTTAAGTCTCTCTGATTTTTTTATCAACATATGATAGCTCATGATAGAAGTCTCCAGTATGGGGGGCAATCCATCCCGTACTTGAATCATTACTACATACGCAGATAGTGAATCACGTTTTCTAACACTTAGGCATCCTCACAAGCATTGCAGAACTTCTCTTCTCCACGAACTGGGTCCGGATAAATCCATTGGTTCTGCAAGCCAAACAAAACCTCTATCGTTTCTTCACAACTCTTGGGTTTACGTAACCTCCTATGGAACGTCTGCTGATGAACTCACAGCTTCTTCCAGAATTCTTTTCTTCAACAAGATTGTGCTTGTTTCCTTATCAAATCCTGGGTCCTATGGGTTATGGCCCACTTCAACACTTGTATAACTTTAACTCATCCTTGGAGCTACTATTGTTCCATATTCCAACATTACATCTCCTTTAAATCCAATATCACTTCATTCCTGCCTACTCTTGGGATAACCATCATAACTAAAACAAAACTCCAACTCATTTGTCCAAACTCCAACTATATATGGAACAACATTTTCCTTTCCATCGGTCAAGTGTTCACACAGACAAGTATCGGCAAAAAATATGCACTGGTTCATCCATAATTCATATTCTCTTCATATCAAATCCTTTATTACATCCTTAATCACAACTCAAAACTCAATTTCAAAAGTACTCTATTACAAAAGCTGACATCCACATAGTTTGGTATGGTCAAGCATTACTTCCATCTTTATTCATTCGTCCTTCTTGAAGATGTTTTCAGTTTCACTGGAATTGTGCGATGTGATCCTTGAAATCATCGATCTTCTGCTTCATCATGGTGGCCATGAGCTTCATCTCCATCATCTCTCGATGCACCTCCCTCAGGTATTCCTGAGTGTGACAGAGTCTTGCTTCTAGTATTTCTCCAATCCGACGTATGGCTTCCATAGCAGCTTCATGAACAGAGTCAAAGAATGTTGCTCGTGGTACTCGAGTGATGAAAAAGTATTGACCCATAGTCTTTGGGCAAACTCCCTTCACATGGTGAAGGTGTACCTCCACATACCAAAGTTCAACTCCCTTCTCCATGAAAGGATAACCCTTGTAGACTACATCTCCTTCAAGATGAATATGCTTCATCATGTCCTTCAGGATTTTTCGGTAATCCTGATCACTAGTCAGGGTCATGATCGTTTCCGGGCCCTTGAGAAAAGAGTCGTAAAGGGTTGTCATCTGCAGGTATAAGATAGAAGGGGTACTCAGGATAATGTATCTATTTCCTTGGGTGAAATGTGGTTATTTTTCTGGGAAAAGTTTGGGGTCAGCTTGTCCATGGGTTCAAGGTTTTATGTCTGGGTGACATAGTGAGAGAGGCACTCACAATCAACAAACAACTCATAACATTTCATATGAGATTCCAAACACCTCAACTTTTATTGCTTCACGAACTATTACAAATGCCATTTCATAACTCAACTCAACATCCCCAAAAATAAAAGTGTATTCCACATTTATTACATGCTTTATTCCAATATCAAGATCCAACTACTCTGCTCAAGCTTTCCTCGGGTCTGAACATTCTCTGACAAAATGTCCTACTCCTTTGCAGCGTAAACAAATGACTTCAGACAAATCCAGGGGCTTCTTGGTGGTTATCTTGGCTCCTTGGGTTCTTGGCTCCCTTGCTGGGCATTTGCTAGCGTAATGACCTAAATCCTTGCATCTGTAACAAGTGATATGACTTAGGTCCTTTTCTACTGAAATTGGGTTGCTCTGGGGACACGTGCTCTTTCTCTTCCTGGACTTCTTTGTTCCGATCAATTCTTCTATCTCATGTGGATCAAACTCCACTTCTTCTATAGGGAAGTCTCCCAGATACTCTTGGTTTTCCTTCATATAATATTGTGAAAAATGTCCTTCTTATCCACATGAATAGCAAGCATTGGAGTAAAATTTGTTTAG
This sequence comes from Triticum dicoccoides, assembly GCF_002162155.2. Lineage (NCBI taxonomy): Eukaryota > Viridiplantae > Streptophyta > Magnoliopsida > Poales > Poaceae > Triticum > Triticum dicoccoides. The sequence continues at coordinate 663,687,264 of NC_041382.1, read as the reverse complement.
GCTTTCTCCATCAGGGCCATCAACATCTTCTTTCATCACCGATTTTCTTAAACTTTCCCCGAGGACTTCTTTCACGGTTCCTTCTGCTGCTTGGTAATTTCTTGTACCTTGGGATAAATATGACACTGGGCAGGGTAGTGTGCAGTTCCTTCACACAAGAAACAAGTAACCTGCCTAGTTGGGCATTCTTCAACTCGGTGATTTGCTTCACAATGAGGGCATCCATCCTTGTGTTCCTCATGGGTATGTCCAATCTCACCGCAAATCTTGCATGCACAAGGTTTCCTCATTTTATTGCCATAGGGCTTCTGAATAAGACGAGACCTCAGTGGAGTCATCTTTAATTCCTCCCAAGTTTTTGCTCCGTTACATCCTTGTATGGCCTGATGCATTTTCCACCAGGTTGCAGCACTTTTTGTAAAGTACTGAAGAGCATATTGAACCTCATATTTCCTTGCAACCAAATTGCTCCTGAAGTGATTCTGCATGTTTTGAATCCATAGCTCTACCTCCAACTGAGTGATCAGTTCAGAGAATACAAGTCCATCTTCATTCATCATCTATTGGGTCCAAGGGTTTTGGAATGAGATACGGGAGAGGGATGGAGAGAGATACACACAATACAAACAATATAGTTTTGAAAATAAGTTTTATTTGTTGCTGTCGGAAAACACACACCAAATATGGCAGCTCACAAATCATCACATCTAACGTGAGTATACAACAAGGGTTTGGTCTTCTAAAGGTCATATAAATCTTGGAATTCTTCAATGTCTTTAAATTCTTCGAGTCTTTGACTGTTGTAGCTTCAACTCTTCTAATGTATGTTGAAGTCCTCTTTTACACTGAAGTGGTCTCATCGGTTGATCCTCCATGTGGTCAAAGGGAAAATGGGTATTGTCTACCTATTTGGGGTAAAAGGAAAGATTTGATAAAGCTCAGAAAAGAAGAGAGATAAAGGATCTTTTTGAATATAAAGTTTTAGAGAAATCCTTTCCTAAGGGCTTTCCAGTTTCTAGGGTCACTACTACGGTCAACATGTTCTCTGATACCATCTCTGTAGCGACCCGACCTCAAACGGTCAAGCCTTTATGTATCCGTGCCATCCCTGGATCGGTATGCTGGCACACACAGTACATCAATGTATATATCAAAGTGCAATCACATGTATAAATAACGTAAGACAAATATATATACCTCTTAAGTCTTAGCGGAAACAAACATAAGGGCGTGGAGTCCCATCAACACCAATGGCAAGTTGAGTGTAGACTGTAACCCTACAACGTAACTCTTACTCGTCGTAGAAATTCCTGCAACATAAGACGTTGCAGCCCTGTAGGTCAGTACATTGAATGTACTGGCAAGTCACATCATAAGAATAATGAACCTATTTGTACATGCAATTTGGCTGGAGAGCTCTAAATTTAGTTTTTGCATAAAGCTAGTTTTCCCCTAGAATAAAAGATATTATTCTACCACTACTGTATGGCATAGGATGAGTTGGTAAACCCAACTCAATCCATTCCCAAAGTTTCATTTAAAACCCAACTGTTTAATTAAGAGTGATGAGATCTCCTAGCATTTCCACTACTAGATGCTCAAGTTGTCCGTAACCGTGGACACGGCTAATCGACTAGGTTTTAACACTCTTCAGAGGTTTGCACACTTTTCTCCACAAGACTCGATCGCCTCCCTTGAAGTTCTCGCACAGCCTGGCGTTTGAGAACAGGATGACCGAGACATAGTCTTTCAAAAATGTTCCCCCTTAACCCACGAATAGGTCGGTACACCTACATCATTCTACATCTGCTAGCCTATCCCGGAAGAGGTCACACTATCTACTCAACTAAGCCAGAGCCCATATTGGTTGTGGATGCACACGTAATCTTCTAGACATGAGAATATGATTGATCTCTTTAAGCCTGGGCGGCCGACCACTAGTGGTGCACCACCATGGATTAACCATGCATGCTCCCACTGTACTTCGCCACCATTCAAACCAAATACCGCCCAGGTAGTTCATTTACAAGTCTTGGTCCAGATTACTACTTTGTCACTCATGTCTCACCATGTTCGCTTCCCAAACCACGTCTACATTTAGCGAAGCAAAAATAAAGTTACACGGTGGCGACAAAGGTATATGGTTCAAACCACCTCAATGAACTACTAGGTAATGGCATAGCCATCTGGCAACAATAAATCCTACCATGCAATCCTACCACAAAAGGACTAAGTGCATAATATAAACATAGGTAATTGGAAGAATGGTCAAATGTGCACTTGCCTCGTAATAGTTGATGAAGATTATATCGCTCTCAGAAATTTACTTAATAGAACTATTCGTCACTCTGCGATGAAAATGTATAAGGTCAAACATTGCATTCACATAAGCAATCATTTCGGAGAACCAAATAACATGCAACATGAAAAGACTCGAAAAATCCAAATGAACACACAACACACTTAACTATCAAAAGAAAATACTAAGTGCAAAACAACATAGGGCATGGGTGCCAAAAATTGTGACGTGGACCATAGTGCATACTAGGCATACGAGTAAAACTACTATGCATAGATCCTAATGTGTGAAAAATATCGTGACTTAGGTCCAAGTGATAGGGTTTGGCAACGGTGACACGGTGCAGAAAGAATCACATCAATCAGAGCTACGGTTTAGGAGATATGGCCATTTGAAGTTCGAATTCAAATCTAAATAAAGTTCAAATTTGAATTTGGGAAAAGTTTACAGACATGATGCTATTGGATAGATCTAATCATGACGAAGAATTTTCCGCTGGTTTCATCGAATTTGGAGTTACGGTTAAAAAGATACAACCATTCGAAGTTTAGGGGTGAAAACTCATGGACTTGACTGTGGAAGTTTTATTCACGACCAGGTCCCTGGCCACGTGGCGGATCCTGGCTGGCTGGTAGTGTTTCGGCTTTGCCTAAACGGCGAACGGCCACTGAATAACTAAACGGCTACTGCGGCTAAAAAATAACAAAAAAACATAGATCGGTTTAACTAAACCGATCGGTTTACTAAACCGCAGTTAACCGATCTAATACGAGATAAAAAAGGAACGGGGAAGCGAGCGGTCGTCTTACAGAGGGGACCATGATGTATAGGGGCGACGACGCTGGTGTTGGCCGGTGATGGGGCGGCGACTCTGGCGCTCCTCGGCGATGGGGAAGGAGGCGGCGGGGTCCGGCGCGGCGCGGGTGATTCGTTGGTGGGGTCGGCGGGCAGCGGGGTGGTCGGGGTTGTGCTGCACGGGGCAGGCGTCTCTGTGCTCCGGCAAGGACGCAGGTCATCGGGGCGGAGCCTCGGACGAGACCTGGGTGGCAAAAACATGTCAAAATGACGCGGGATGGCGAGGCAAGTTGATTGACAGGGAATACGAGGGTTCGGATGTGCTACCGGCGACGAAAACAACGACGAGTAGCTCCGACTCCGACGAGATCCAACACGGCAGTGCGGCGGTTGCGAGGGGCTAGGGACGACGTGGAGTGGCAGAATGGAGAGAGGGGGTCCAGGGCTTCTTATAGGCACGAAGAGAGGGCTCGGGAGCTAGGGATAAGCTCTATACCTAGAGCTTCGGTCGGCGGGTTTGGCGTGTGTGTGTGCGTGCTCATCCAGCGGGGTCTGCGGGAGGTTAGGGATGACATGGGGAGTGGGCCCCGCGGGTCAGCGATAGGTGAGAGAGCGAGTGAGAGGGAGACGAGGAGCGGACGGACGAGGCGGAGGCCTTCGGGCGCTGATGGTCGGGCGTAGGCACGGGATTGGGCCGAATAGCCGGCTGGTTCGCCCCTGGGCCGAACACTGTTTCGGTCCAGGCGGCGCTTCTTTTTTTCACAAAGAAAACTCCAACCGAGGGAAAATAAATAAAAAATCTACATAGGCACATTATATACCAAAATGTTCATGAAAATAGCAGCAATAAGATGAACTATTTTTCAAGTTCAACTAAATTCCATAAAAATTCATAAAAGTCAAACAGTGCTATTGTTGCATTTAAAATCAATAAAAATCTTTTTTAAAATAGCAAAATGATTTCAAATTTATTTTCTCCTAATTTTCCATTGAAGGGAATCATTTTACCCTTATTTCCATTTATTTATTTTTAGGAGAAAAATAATTTGAATTAAAACTAAATAACTCCCAATTGGAGTTGAATTTGGAATTTCAAACAACTTCGAATGGAAAATGAGTTTCAAATAACTTCAAAGTGACTTCCAATTTATTTCTTCGAAACTTCCAACTCTCTTTCTTCAAACATGAAGAAGTCATTTTATGAACTCATTGAGTTGCTTAAAGTTTCTAAATTTGAAATATTTCAAATGGAATTCAAATCATTTTCGAACCCCTTTTTAATTTCTTTAAATGGAAGAAGTCATATTATCTTCACTCTAGGGTTTTGTAATGAAATGAATTTGAATTCATGGAGATCAAGAAAAATGCAAGATGGAAGTTTTGGGAACGTCCATTTATTCCCTCATGCAACTTCCAAAAGTTTCAATTTCCACTCAATTTAACACAATCAAACACACAACAATCAAACAAAAAATCATAGTAATTTATTTAATATAACATTCCAAAATTTTGAATTTTGGGATGTTACATTAAGGTATCTTTTTTCTTGCCTTCAATATTAAGAAGTTTGCCAATAATGCTGTCACATATATTTTTCTCGATGTGCGTCACATCAAGATTATGCCGCAGATCCAAATCTTTCAAATACTCCAAGTCCCACAAAGTGGACCTGCAGGTAAACAATAATCTCTCTTCTGCCCTGCCATGCTTCCTTTTCCCGCTACCATTACCAAGATGGTTTCCTGGTGTAATATGCTTGACCTTCTCTAATTCCACTTGCAACTCATCGGCGGTGAGCCTCTTTGGCGCATCGCAGTTTTCATGCTTTGCATTGAACACATATCTTCGGTATTTTGTAGGACGCGGCTTGTCCTTGGCAAGGAAATGACGGTGTCCAATGTAACAGATCTTGCTAAGTATTGCATATCACAGCGGATTCCTGTCACAGCGAACACATGCATTGTAACCATGTGTCGTTCGCCCTGACATAGAGCCCTGCTACCTCTTGAGCACTGCGTTGGTTTTCCCTTGAAGAGGAAAGGGTGATGCAGCAAAGTAGCGTAAGTATTTCCCTCAGTTTTTGAGAACCAAGGTATCAATCCAGTAGGAGACTACACGCAAGTCCCTCGTACCTACACAAACAAATAAGAACCTCGCAACCAACGCAATAAAGGGGTTGTCAATCCCTTCACGATCACTTACGAGAGTGAGATCTAATAGAGATAATAATAACAAGATAAATATTTTTGGTATTTTTATGATATAGATTGAAAGTAAAGATTGCAAAATAAAATAGATTGGAAACTTACATGATAAAGGATAGACCCGGGGGCCATAGATTCACTAGTGGCTTCTCTCAAGATAGCATAAGTATTATGGTGGGTGAACGAATTACTGTCGACTAATTGATAGAAAAGTGAATAATTATGCGAATATCTAGGCATGGTCATGTATATAGGCATCACATCCGCGACAAGTAGACCGAAATGATTCTGCATCTACTACTATTACTCCACACATCGACCGCTATCCAGCATGCATCTAGAGTATTAAGTTCATAAGAACGGAGTAATGCATTCGGCAAGATGATATGATGTAGAGGGATAAACTCGAGCAATATGATATAAACCCCATCTTTTTATCCTTGATGGCAACAATACAATACGTGCCTTGCTGCCCCTGCTTTCACTGGGAAAGGACATCGCAGGATTGAACCCAAAGCTAAGCACTTCTCCTATTGCAAGCAAGATCAATCTAGTAGGCCCAACCAAACTGATAATTCGAAGAGACCTGCAAAGATAACCAATCATACATAGAAGAATTCAGAGAAGAATCAAATATTGTTCATAGATAAACTTGATCATAAACCCACAATTTATCGGATCTCGACAAACACACCCCAAAAAGAGTTACATCGAATAGATCTCCAAGAAGATTGAGGAGAACATTTTATTGAGATCCAAAGAGAGAGAAGAAGCCATCTAGCTAATAACTATTGACCCGAAGGTCGGAGGTAAACTACTCACACATCATCGGAGAGGCTATGGTGTTGATGTAGAAGCCCTCCGTGATCTATGCCCCCTCCGGCGGAGCTCCGGAAAAGGCCCCAAATGGGATCTCTTGGGTACAGAAGGTTGCGGCGGTGGAAATAGGGTTTTGTGGTGCTCCTGGATGTTTTCGGGGTATGTGGACATATATAGGAGGAAGAAGTAGGTCGGTGGAGCCACGAGGGGCCCACAAGGGTGGAGGGCATGCCCAGGGGGTAGGCGCACCCCCTTCCTCATGGCCCCCTTGTTGCTTGCTTGACGTACACTCCAAGTCCCCTGGATCACGTTTGTTCCAAAAATAACTCTCCCGAAGATTTTATTCCGTTTGGATTCCGTTTGATATTCTTTTTCTGCGAAACACTGAAATAGGCAAAAACAACAATTTGCACTGGGCCTTGGGTTAGTAGGTTAGTCCCAAAAATAATATAAAAGTGTATAAATAAGCCCATTAACATCCAAAACAGATAATATAATAGCATGGAACAATCAAAAATTATAGATACGTTGGAGACGTATCAAGCATCCCCAAGCTTAGTTCCTGCTCGTCCTCGAGTAGGTAAATGATAAAAACAGAATTTTTGATGTGGAATGCTACCTAGCATAATTCTCAATGTAATTTTCTTTATTGTGGCATGAATGTTCAGATCTAAAAGATTCAAGACAAAAGTTTAATATTGACATAAAAAATAAGACTTCAAGAATACTAACTAAGCAATCATGTCTTTTTCTCAAAATAACATGGCAAAAGAAAGTTCATCCCTACAAAATCATATAGTTTGGTCATGCTCCATTTTCGTCACACAAGAATGCTCTCATCATGCACAACCCCGATGACAAGCCAAGCAATTGTTTCTTACTTTAGTAATCTGAAACTTTTTCCAACTTTCACGCAATACATGAGCGTGAGCCATGCATATAACACTATGGGTGGAATAGAATAATGATAGGGGTTATGTGGAGAAGACAAAAAAAGGAGAAAGTCTCACATTGACGAGGCTAATCAATGGGCTGGGGAGATGCCCATCAATTGATGTCAATGCAAGGAGTAGGGATTGCCATGCAACGGATGCACTAGAGCTATAAATGTATGAAAGCTCAACAAAAGAAATTAAGTGGGTGTGCATCCAACTTGCTTGCTCACGAAGACCTAGGGCATTTGAGGAAGCCCATTGTTGGAATATACAAGCCAAGTTCTATAATGAAAAATTCCCACTAGTATATGAAAGTGACAAAACAAAGAGACTCTCTATCATAAAGATCATGGTGCTACTTTGAAGCACAAGTGTGGAAAAAAGGGATAGTAGCACTGCCCCTTTTTATTTTCTTTTTTCTTTTTATGGGCCTTTCTTCTTTTTTGTTATTTTGTATATTTGGGACAATGCTCTATTAATGATGATCCTCACACTTCTATTTATTCACAACTCAATGATTACAACTCGATACTAGAACAAAATATAACTCTATATGAATGCCTTCAGTGGTGTGCCGGGAAGTGCAATGAATCAAGAGTGACATGTATGATAGATTACGCATTGTGGCTTTGCCACAAATACTATGTAAACTACATGATATGCAAAGCGATATGACAATGATGAAGCGTGTCATAAATGAAACGGTGGAAAGTTGCATGGCAATATATCTCGGAATGGCTATGGAAATGCCATAATAGGTAGGTATGGTGGCTGTTTTGAGGAAGATATAAGGAGGTTTATGTGTGATAGAGCGTATCATATCACGGGGTTTGGATGCACCGGCGAAGTTTGCACCAACTCTCAAGGTGAGAAAGGGCAATGCACGGTACCGAAGAGGCTAGCAATGATGGAAGGGTGAGAGTGTGTATAATCCATGGACTCAACATTAGTCATAAAGAACTCATATACTTATTGCAAAAATCTACAAGTCATCAAAAACAAAGCACTACACGCATGCTCCTAGGGGGATAGATTGGTAGGAAAATACCATCGCTCGTCCCTGACCGCCACTCATAAGGAAGACAATCAAAGAACACCTCATGTTTCAAATTTGTTACACAACGGTTACCATACGTGCATGCTACTGGACTTGCAAACTTCAACACAAGTATTTATCAAATTCACAATTACTCAACTAGCACACTCTAATATTACCACCTTTATATCTCAAAACAATTATCAAGCATCCAACTTCTCATAGTATTCAATGCACTTTCTATGATAGTTTTTATTATACCCATCTTGGATGCCTATCATATTTGGAATAATTTCATAACCAAAGCAGATTACCGTGCTGTTCTAAAGGACTCTCAAAATAATATAAGTGAAGCATGAGAGATCAATAATTTCTATAAAATAAAACCACCGTGCTCTAAAAGATATAAGTGAAGCACTAGAGCAAAATTATCTAGCTCAAAAGATATAAGTGAAGCACATAGAGTATTCTAATAAATTGCAATTCATGTGTATCTCTCCCAAAAGCTGTGTACATCAAGGATGATTGTGGTAAACTAAAAATAAAAGACTCAAATCATACAAGACGCTCCAAGCAAAACACATATCATGTGGTGAATAGAAATATAGCCTCAAGTAAAGTTACCGATAGAAAAAGACGAGCTAGGGGATTCCTTACGGGGCATCCCCAAGCTTAGGCTTTTGGTTGTCCTTTAATTTTACCTTGGGGTGCCTTGGGAATCCCCAAGATTAGGCTCTTGCCACTCCTTATTCCATAATACATCAAATCTTTACCCAAAACTTGAAAACTTCACAACACAAAACTTAAACAGAAAATCTCATAAGCTCCGTTAGTATAAGAAAACAAACCACCACTTACGGTACTGTAATGAAATCATTATTTATTTGTATTGGTGTTAAAACTACTGTATTCCAACTTCTCTATGGTTCATACCCTCCGATAGTAGCCATAGATGCATCAAAATAAGCAAACAACACACGAAAAACAGAATCTGTCAAAAACAGAACAGTCTGTAGTAATCTGTAGGTTTAGAATACTTATGTAAACCCAAAAATTCTAAAATAAATTTCTGGACTTGAGGAATTTATCTATTAATAATCTGCAAAAATAATCAACTTAATCGCACTCTCCAGTAAAAGATGGCAGCAAATATCGTGAGCGCTAAAGTTTCTGTTTTTTACAGCAAGATTACTAAAACCTTCCCCAAGTCTTCCCAAAGGTTCTACTTGGAACAAACACTAATTAAAATCATAAAACCACATCTAAACATAGGCTATATGAATTATTTATTACTAATCAGAATCAAAAAGCAAGGAACAAAAATAAAATTGGGTTGCCTCCCAACAAGCGCTCTCTTTTAACGCCCCTAGCTAGGCATAAAAGCAAGGATAGATCTATGTATTATCATCTTTGGTATGCAATCCGTAAGTGGCTCTCATAATAGATTCATAAGGTAATTTAATTTTCTTTCTAGGAAAGTGTTCCATGCCTTTCCTTAACGGAAATTGGAATCTAATGTTTTCTTCTTTCATATCAATAATTGCACCAATCGTTCTAAGGAAAGGTCTACCAAGAATAATGGGACATGTAGGATTGCAATCAATATCAAGAACAATGAAATCTACAGGCACATAATTCCTATTTGCAACAAAAATAACATCATTATTATTCCCATAGGTTTCTTAATGGTGGAATCCATGAGATGCAAATTTAAAGAACAATCATCAAATTCACGGAAACCTAACGCATCACACAAAGTTTTTGGAATCGTGGAAACACTAGCACCCAAATCACATAAAGCATAAAATTCATGATCTTTAATTTTAATTTTAATAGTGGGTTCCCACTCATCATAAAGTTTTCTAGGGACATAAACTTCCAATTCAAGCTTTTCTTCATAAGATTGCATTAAAGCATCAACGATATGTTTGGTAAAAGCTTTATTTTCATTATAAGCATGCGGAGAATTTAGCACGAATTGAAACAAGGAAGTACAATCTATCAAAGAGCAATTATCATAATTAAATTCCTTGAAATCCAAAATAGTGGGTTCATTGCTATGTAAAGTTTTGACCTCTCCAATCCCACTTTAACCAATTTTTGCATCAAGATCTAAAAACTCTGGATCATTGGGACGCCTTTTAACTAAAGTTGACTCATCTCCATTCCCATCCTTATCAAGATTCATATTGCAACACAAATATTTAATAGGAGACACATCAATCACTTTTAGATCTTCATCCTTATTATCATCAAAACTAGAAGAACACGCTTTCACAAAGCAATCTTTTTTAGCATGCATCCTAGCGGTTCTTTCTTTGCACTCATCAATGGAAATTCTCATAGCTTTGAGAGACTCATTGGTATCATGCTTAGGTGGAATAGATCTAAGTTTCAAAGAATCAACATCAAGAGAAATTCTATCCACGTTCCTAGCCAACTCATCAATCTTAGAAATTTTTTCTTCAAACAAAGCATTGAAACTCTTTTGCAAACTAATAAATTCTGTAATATTAGATTCAAAATCAGAGGGTGTCTTATTATAATTTCCATAAGAATTGTTGTAGGAATTACCATAATTATTAGAGGAATTACTAGGAAAAGGCCTAGGATTAAAATTACCTCTATACGCGTTATTACCAAAATTATTCCTACCAACAAAATTCACATCCATAGATTCATTATTATTCTCAGTCAAAGTCGACAAAGGCATATCATTAGGATCAGAAGAAACACTCTTATTAGCAAACAGTTTCATAAGTTCATCCATCTTTCCACTCAAAACATTGATTTCTTCTATAGCATGCACCTTTTTACTAGTAGATCTTTCAGTGCCATTGAGAATAATTAACCATAATATTATCTAGGAGTTTAGTAGCTTCTCCTAAGGTGATTTCCATAAAAGTGCCTCCCGCGGCCAAGTCTAAAAGATTTCTAGAAGCAAAATTCAATCCGGCATAAAGAATTTGTATGATCATCGATAAATTCAAACCATGTGTAGGGTAATTACATATCATTAATTTCATCCTCTCCCAAGCTTGTGCAACATGTTCATGATCAAGTTGCTTAAAATTCATAATATCGTTCCTAATGAGATGACCTTAGTGGGAGGAAAATACTTAGATATAAAAGCATCTTTGCACTTATTCCATGAATCGATACTATTTTTAGGCAAAGAAGAAAACAAGTTTTATCACGATCTCTAAGCGAAAACAGGAATAGCTTCAATTTAACAATATCATTATCCACATCTTTCTTCTTTTGCATATCACACAAATCAACAAAGTTGTTCAGATGGGTAGCGGCATCTTCACTAGGAAGGCCGGAAAACGGATCTTTCATAACAAGATTTAGCAAGGCAGCATTAATTTCACAAGATTCAACATCGGTAAGAGGAGCAATCAGAGTGCTAATAAAATAATTAGTGTTGGTATTATAAAAGTCACACAATTTAGTATTATCTTGAGCCATCATGACAAATAATCCAACACACAAGCACACAAGAGGCAAGCGAAAAGAGACGAACGGAAAAGAGAAGGGGAACAGAAAAAGAGGGCGAATAAAATGGCAAGGGTGAAGTGGGGGAGAGGAAAATGAGAGGCAAATGGCAAATAATGTAATGCGAGGGATAAGAGTTTGTGATGGGTACTTGGTATGTCTTGACTTGTGGTAGATCTCCCCGGCAACGGCGCCAGAAATCCTTCTTGCTACCTCTTGAGCACTGCGTTGGTTTTTCCTTGAAGAGGAAAGGGTGATTCAGCAAAGTAGCCTAAATATTTCCCTCTGTTTTTGAGAACCAAGGTATTAATCCAGTAGGAGACTGCACGCAAGTCCCTCGTACCTACACAAACAAATAAGAACCTTGCAACCAACGCGATAAAGGGGTTGTCAATACCTTCACGGTCACTTACGAGAGTGAGATCTAATAGAGATAATAATAACAAGATAAATATTTTTGGTATTTTATGCTATAGATTGAAAGTAAAGATTGCAAAATAAAATAGATTGGAAACTTATATGATAAAAGATAGACCCGGGGGCCATAGGTTTCACTAGTGGCTTCTCTCAAGATAGCATAAGTATTACGGTGGGTGAACGAATTACTGTCGACCAATTGATAGAAAAGTGAATAATTATGAGAATATCTAGGCATGATTATGTATATAGGCATCACGACCGCAACAAGTAGACCGAAACGATTCTGCATCTACTACTATTACTCCACACATCGACCGCTATCCAGCATGCATCTAGAGTATTAAGTTCATAAGAATAGAGTAATGCAGTGGGTAAGATGACATGATGTAGAGGGATGAACTCAAGCAATATGATATAAACCCCATCTTTTTATCCTCGATGGCAACAATACAATATGTGCCTTGCTGCCCCTGCTGTCACTAGGAAAGGACACCGCAAGATTGAACCCAAAGCTAAGCACTTCTCCCATTGCAAGAAAGATCAATCTAGTAGGCCAAACCAAACTGATAATTCGAAGAGACTTGCAAAGATAACCAATCATACATAAAAGAATTCAGAGAAGAATCAAATATTGTTCATAGATAAACTTGATCATAAAACCACAATTCATCAGATCTTGACAAACAGACCGCAAAAAGAGTTACATCGAATAGATCTCCATGAAGATCGAGGAGAACATTGTATTGAGATCCAAAGAGAGAGAAGAAGCCATCTAGCTAATAACTATGTACCCGAAGGTCTGAGGTAAACTACTCACACATCATCGGAGAGGCTATGGTGTTGATGTTGAAGCCCTCTGTGATCTATGCCCCCTCCGACGAAGCTCCGGAAAAGGCCCCAAGATGGGATCTCTTGGGTACAAAAGGTTGCGGTGGTGGAAATAGGGTTTCGTGGTGCTCCTGGATGTTTTCGGGGTATTTGGACATATATAGGAGGAAGAAGTAGGTCGGTGGAGCCACGAGGGGCCCATGAGGGTGGAGGGTGCGCCTAGGGGGGTAGGCGCGCCCCCTGCCTCGTGGCCTCCTCGTTGGTTGCTTGATGTCCACTCCAAGTCCCCTGGATCACGTTTGTTCCAAAAATAACTCTCCCAAAGATTTTATTCCGTTTGGATTCCGTTTGATATTCCTTTTCTGCGAAACACTGAAATAGGCAAAAAACTGCAATTTGCACTAGGCCTTGGGTTAGTAGGTTAGTCCCAAAAATAATATAAAAGTGTATAAATAAGCCCATTAGCATCCAAAACAGATAATATAATAGCATCAAACAATCAAAAATTATAGATACGTTGGAGACGTATCATGCCCAAAGCCGGATAATCATGGATGCACCAAATTATAACCGCACACAGAAAGAAATCAGCTGGTGGGCTGCTATATAGGTCTCGAGTGAGAACACCCTTCCATAGCTGTTGAACTTCCTCCACAAGAGGCTCCATGAATAAATCAAAATCCTTTCCAGGACTTTTTGGACCTGGGATGAGCAAGGCCATCATGTAGTTTGATTTTTTGGTGCAGACATTTGGAGGCATGTTGTAAGGGATAACAAGCACTGGCCACATGCTATATGTGGCGCTCTGGTGGCCAAATGGGTTAAATCCATCTGATGCTAAGCCAAGTCTAATGTTTCTTGGGTCAGTAGCAAACTTTTTGTGTTTTTGATTGAAGCTTTGCCACTCACTACCATGAGATGGATGGCTCATTACATTCTGATCTCTGTACTCCCGGTTCCTAGAATGCTGCATTACATCCTCTCTTGTTTCAGCATCATGAAACAACCTCTGCAATCTTGGTGTAATTGGAAAATGTCTCAGAACATTATGAGGAATCCTCTTCACAACATCGCCATCTTTCCATCTTGATGATTTACATTTCGGGGATTCACTTAAGTTGGCATAATCCTTCCAGAGCAGAACACAATTATTCTTACAAACATGGATCATATCATATCCAATTCCAACTGCACGAAGGAAATTCTTCATTTTACTGTAGGTGTGTGGCAGCTCAGACGCATCTGGGAAAGATTTGCGGAAAGCAACCAACATCGCATCGAATGATTTGTTGGTCATCCGCTCAGATGTCTTCACCTGAAGAAAGGTGACCATAGCTGAGAATACTGACAGCTTATTTCCTGGGGTGACATCCACGTTGCATTGTTCCAACATGCGGGCCCACCGTTTTTCTTCTGCAGGTGAAAGTTCACGAAATGCACGAGCATTTCGTAGCATTGTTTCAATGTTTGTCAAACTCACTGGCTCCGCCACCACCACCTCCTCCTCCTCTTCCACCTGAGCATCAGGCAGATCAAGATGGTGATCTGCTACTTCCACATAGTCAATAACATTGACGTTCACAGCTTCACCATGATGAACCCACCTAGTATATGTGACCGACATCCCATACAAGTGTAGATGATTTTGCACAGTTGACTGGGGTCTTGTAACTGAATTCATACAACTGCTACACAGGCAGAGCACATATGATTTCGGACCATCGTACTCAGCTCTGATAAAGTTCATGAAGTTTTCAACCCCCTCGACATATGTGGCGAAGAATCTTCAAGCAGAAGTTATCCAAGTCATGTCCATCTGTTATACATACAAATTAGTTCTTCTACTAGATATTACAGGAAAAACATATATGCTTTTTTATGAAGTCCAGAAAAAATAGCTAGGTCGATGTCTAAAGCTATGGCAAGATATTTGGACGAGTAGATCTAAGTAACGAGATATATGTAAAGCTAATTCAGCAAACAGATTTGAGTGCTAAATTATGGCAGGCTATTTCAGTAGTCAATAAGGCCGAGCACACAACCATCGAACTATCGAAGGCCATCGCGGCAACAAAGATCGAGTATAAAAGGGTGTATAGCTATTTCACCTAACAAATTGGCTACTAGACCATGGAAATCTATGTCACAATAAATATATGACAAGATATTTTAGCAACTAATCGGTCTTGGCATGCCATCTCAGCTAAGTAGATTGAGTGTAGAACGGGGCAAGGAAGCTTCTTAAGCAGAGCATATTGACTATAAACTACTTCGGCAAACAGTGAGATTAACAGTGTCTATCATCTAACATTCAGTGCTACACCGACATGCACGGGGCCTCAGTCTAGAATGCGTGTACCGTGGGAGAAGCTGACCGCCGTGTGTCTCCACATGAACATCGCCAGCGGTGGCGGCGCTGACCGCCATGCGCCTCCACAAGAACGTCGCCACCGGTGGCGGTGCGGCTAGAGGACGACAGTCTATGAGAGCGTATTGTGGGAGTGAGAGGATCGCCGTGCGTCCCCTCGACGAACCGCGCGGTGGGCGGGGGGAGTTTGGCGCACGGTCGGTTTCTCCAAGTGCAGTCCCACGTGTCAGTGAAGAGGCAAGCCAAAGCGCGTTCCGTTTGTGTGAGCCGTGTGCAGGACTGAATGTGTGTGTGGTGTAACACAATCGCGACAGGGGTGCTGTGAGTGTATCGCCTTTTTTCCTTATAAACTAGGTGCTTCACCCCCTAAAGAAAAAAAAACTTGGTGCTTCGCGTGATCCATCGATACTACTACTAGTAATCTGGTAATCCCGACTAAAACAGCGTGGCTGGGTCTTTTCCCGCGCGATATGCTGGGAGGTTGGCTTAGTTGGGTTTTTTAGGACGAGTAATGCTACACCTACATAATCCCAGTTACATAATTAACATAATGTGAAACGTATGAGATGTTGATTGTAGATTGGGGGAGGGAGGGGCCCACCGCATGAAAATCAAGGAGGAGAGAGAGAGGCAATTTACGTTAACCCTTTTGTAGGTTCCCGTAGATGTAGAAAGATGTGAAATGCGTGAATGTGTAGTGGACGTACTATTGGAGTGCCTAAGATAAATTATGTATGTAGACTATGTGTTTATTTTACTTCGCATGTTAGCTTTGTCTTGGTTCAATAAAAAGCAGAGTTGGTGATGATGGTGTTCCTGTCATCCTGCAACATAGGCCGTCCGACCTATATCTAACTGATAGGAAGGAAACTATGACAATTGATAACTCACAAGTATAGGGGATCGCAACAGTTTTCAAGGGTAGAGTATTCAACCCAAATTTATTGATTCGTCACAAGGGGAGCCAAAGAATATTCTCAAGTATTAGCAGATGGGTTGTCAATTCAACCACACATGGAAACTTAATATCTGCAGCAAGGTATTTAGTAGCAAAGTAATATGATAGTAGTGGTAACGATAGCAAAAGTAATATTTTTTGTGTTTTGTAGTGATTGTAACAATAGCAAGGGAAAAGTAAATAAGCGAAGAACAATATATGGAAAGCTTGTAGGCATTGGATCGATGATGGAGAATTATGGCAGATGCGATTATTCATGCAACAGTTATAACATAGGTGACACAGAACTAGCTCCAATTCATCAATGTAATGTAGGCATGTATTCTGAATATAGTCATACGTGCTTATGGAAAAGAACTTGCATAACATCTTTTGTCCTACCCTCCCATGGCAGCGGGGTCCTAGCGGAAACTAAGGGATATTAAGGCCTCCTTTTAATAGAGTACCGGACCAAAGCATTAACACATAGTGAATACATGAACTCCTCAAACTACAGTCATCACCGGGAGTGGTCCCGATTATTATCACTTCGGGGTTGCCGGATCATAACACATAGAAGGTGACTATAGACTTGCAAGATAGGATCAAGAACTCTCATATATTGATGAAAACATAATAGGTTCAGATCTGAAATCATGGCACTCGGGCCCTAGTGACAAGCATTAAGCATAGAAAAGTCATAGCAACATCAATCTCAGAACATAGTGGATACTAGGGATCAAACCCTAACAAAACTAACTCGATTACATGATAAATCTCATCCAACCCATCACCGTCCAGCCAGCCTATGATGGAATTACTCACGCACGGCAGTGAGCATCATGAAATTGGTGATGGAGGATGGTTGATGATGAGGATGGCGACGGATTCCCCTCTCCGGAGCCCCGAACGGACTCTAGATCAGCCCTCCCGAGAGAGTTTAGGGCTTGGCGACGGCTCCGTATCGTAAAACACGATGAATCCTTCTCCCTGGTTTTTTCTCCCTAAAAGTGAATATATGGAGTCAAGGTTGAGGTCAGTGGAGCGTCAGGGGGCCCACGAGGCAGGGGGGCACGCCCAGGGGGGTAGGGCGCGCCCCCACCCTCGTGGACAGGTGGAGGCCCCCCTGACGTGGATCTTCCTTCCAGTATTTTCTATATATTCCAAAATTATTCTCCGTTGATTTTCAGGTCATTCTGAGAACTTTTATTTGTGCACAAAAATAACACCATGGCAATTCTGCTGAAAACAGCGTCAGTCCGGGTTAGTTCCATTCAAATCATGCAAGTTAGAGTCCAAAACAAGGGCAAAAGTGTTTGGAAAAGTAGATACGACGGAGACGTATCAACTCCCCCAAGCTTAAACCTTTGCTTGTCCTCAAGCAATTTAGGTGATAAACTGAAAGTGATAAAGAAAAACTTTTACAAACTCTGTTTGCTCTTGTTGTTGTAAATATGTAAAGCCAGCATTCAAGTTTTCAACAAATATTATGAACTAACCATATTCACAATAACACTTAGGTCTCATATTTACTCATATCAATGGCATAATCAACTAGAGAGCAATAATAATAAATCTCGGATGACAACACTTTCTCAAAACAATCATGATATGATATAACAAGATGGTATCTCGCTAGCCCTTTCTGAGACCGCAAAACATAAATGCAGAGCACCTTTAAAGATCAAGGACTGACTAGACATTGTAATTCATGGTAAAAGAGATCCAATCAAGTCATACTCAATGTAAACTAACAGTAATGGATGCAAATAACAGTGGTGCTCTCCAACTGGTGCTTTTTAATAAGAGGATGATGACTCAACATAAAAGTATATGGATAGGCCCTTCGAAGAGGGAAGCAGGGATTTTTAGAGGTGCCAGAGCTCGGTTTTGAAACAGATATGAATAATATTTTGAGCGGTATACTTTCATTGTCAACATAACAACCGAGAGATGGCGATATCTTCCATGCTACACACATTATAGGTGGTTCCCAAACAGAATGGTAAAGTTTATACTCCCCCTCCGCCAACAAGCATCAATCCATGGCTTGCTCGAAACAACGAGTGCCTCCAACTAACAATAGTCCCGGGGGAGTTTTGTTTGCAATTATTTTGATTTGATTTGCATAAAGCATGGGACGGGGCATCCCGGTGACCAGCCATTTTCTCGTGAGTGAGGAGCGGAGTCCACTCCTCTTGAGAATAACCCACCTAACATGGAAGATACGGACAACCCTAGTTGATACATGAGCTATTCGAGCATACAAAACAGAATGTTTATTTGAAGGTTTAGAGTTTGGCACATACAAATTTACTTGGAACGGCAGGTAGATACCGTATATAGGTAGGTACAGTGGACTCATATGGAACAACTTTGGGGTTTATGGAATTGCTTGCACAAGCAGTATTCCCGCTTAGTACAAGTGAAGGCTAGAAAAAGATTGGGAAGCGACCAGCTAGAGAGTGACAACAGTCATGAACATGCATTAAAATTAATCAACACCGAATGCAAGCATGAGTAGGATATAATGCACCATGAACATAAATATTGTAGAGGCAATGTTGATTTTGCTTCAACTACATGCGTGAACATGTGCCAAGTCAAGCCACTCGAATCATTCAAAAGAGGATACCACCCTATCATAGCACATCACAACCATTTTAATAGCATGTTGGCACGCAAGGTAAACCATTATAAGCTCCAAGCTAATTAAGCATGGCATAAGCAACTACAATCTCTAATTGTCATTACAAATATGTTTCTTTGATAATATGCTGAATCAGGAACAATGAACTAATCATATTTACAAAAAAAAAGAGGTCGAGTTCATACCAGCTTTTCTCATCTCAATAAGTTCATCATATAATCATCATTATTTCCTTTCACTTGCATGACCGAATAGTGTGGAAAATAATAATAGTGCACGTGCATTGGACTAAGCTGGAATGTGCAAGCATTCAATTCAAGAGAGAAGACAAGGTAATATGGTTTCTTTTGTCAGATCAACAATAATGCATATAAGAGCCACTTTAACATTTTAATCATGGTCTTCTCCTCTCGACCCCCAAAGGAAAGAAAAGAAATAAAAATGTTTACACGGGAAAGCTCCCAACAAGCAAAAGAAGAATGAGAAATCTTTTTGGGTTTTCTTTTTAGTTACTACTACTACAGGCATGAAAAGTAAACTAGCTAAAAAGCTACAACTATTTTTTTGTTTTTCTTAAGGTTTATTAAACACACAAGAACAAAGCATAAAAGGGAAAATACTAGCATGGATATTACAGTGAAAAAGTATGAGCACCGACAACTAGCAATGAGTGTGTGAACATGAATGTAATGTCGGTGAGAAATACGTACTCCCCCAAGCTTAGGCTTTTGGCCTAAGTTGGTCTATGGCCGCGGCTGGCCTGGCGGATATCCAAAGTTATAGTTGGGGTCGTACTGAGATGCAGCAGCTATTGCCTCATGAGTTGCCGCTTAGAGACGGGCCGTCTCTGTCCTCCGCTTATACTCGTCCGCCTCCTCCCTGGTTATAATATGTCTCACTTTTGCCTGAGAGTCAAAGAAAGTAGGAGCAGGGAGAGCGACATGATAGGTGCGTCGTCTGTCAAAGATTAGTCGGTACTGGAGGAACTGATCGTTCCTCTCAACAAACTAATGACGAACCATGGCCTCATAATCTAAATAAACAGGAGGCAACTCAATATCATACCCACGTATGGGTATATCAAGAAAATTAGCTAGACAGGTTGCATAAATTCCACCGAAGAAATCTCCATTAAATCTATTATTATGCAACCTACGTGCAACAATGGCTCCCAAATTGTAATGTTTATCTCCTAATACAGCACTCTTGAGAACACTGAGGTCAGGGACACACATGTGACATGCTTCATCCTTACCATTTATGCACCTACCTATGAAGAGAGCAAAATAATGTATAGCAGGAAAATGAATGCTCCCTATGGTAGATTGTGTTACGTCTCTAGATCCCCCCACAGTTATACTAGCAAGAAAATCTCTAAATTCAGATTTGCGAGGTTCATTAGGACTACCCCATTGTGGAAGTTTGCAAGAAGTGTTAAAATCCTCTAAGTCCATAGTATAAGAATTTTCATAAAGATCAAACATGACAATTTGAGAATTGTGTGATGATGAAAATTCAAACCTTCTCACAAAGGAATTAGTGAGATAGTGGTACTGGCGGCACTTATCTACCTCGAAGCTCTCAAGATCAGCATTATGCACATATGCGTTAAATTCTTCCTTGATTCTTGCTCGATCCATAAAGTCCTCTGAAGGCCATTCCCAAGCCCGCACTTGAGCTTCCCTCGGTGGTTCATCGTCGGCATCGCGTATTGCGAGCCTGGATCCTTGCTTCCTTGAAGGACCACCTTGGTACATTTTCCTAAACATATTTCTTCCTCTGAAAAATTTCTGAAATTTTAGTAACTTCAAAATAAAAGTGAACCAAACTCAAAAAAATTGATAGAAACCACTCCCGCAAGTGCCTAGAGGATATATCATGCATTAAACCTACTTTTGACCATATAAATTTGACATGCAAGCTCAAGAACAGGGTCACCTAAGCAGCAAAAATATGCAATGAATAAAGCACTAGAACAAAAACTAATTGGACCATTGGAGGAGTCACATACCAAGGAACAATCCCCCAAAGCAGTTTTTTGAATGGAGCTTTGAGCAAGGAGATTGAAAATTGCAGCAAAATGGGCTTGGACTCGGGTTTGAGATAGCTGGTGATTTTGTTGGGAGGAAGGAGTGTGTGGTAGCTAGAATAAGTGGAGGGGAGCCACCATGGGCCCACGAGGCAGGGGGTGCACCCTACACCCTCGTGGCCAGGTGCTTGCTCCCCCTGCTGTGTTCGCAGTGCCAGATATTCTCAAATATTCTAGAAAAAAATCATATTTAATTTTCAGGGCATTTGGAGAACTTTTATTTTCAGGATATTTTTATTGCATTGATAATGTCGGCGTTCTGGGAACGGGGGTCCCCAGACTTGCCTGCCTGCGGCCCGCGGCGTGGCTAAGCAAGCAGGCTGTACGACCCATCTTCATCAACAAAGCATCCAAGACCCTCGCGAGGGTCCAAGCCTCGCGAGGCGGACGACGCAAGACCTCCTCTGGAGAAGCCTAGCCAGGCAGGCTCACGAGGAGCGGAGATATCAAGGCGGGACAAACCTCACGAGGCCCTCATGATGTGAGCCATGACGCACGACACCAGGCATCCTTATTTCCACTTTGGTGCTAAGCAGGCCAGCGCAGATGAAGAGTACCAAGGCATCAGGCAAAGGTTTGCTATATTGGTGCAACGAGACCAAGACTAGGAGGACGGCAAGACGGAGGTCATCATGGAGCCCAAGACGGCGTCACCACCAGAGCTTTTCGTAGGCGAAGACCACTTTTGTGAGGATAGCTTGTACTAGTTGTCCCCCTTCAAATTTGCCCGCCGTTGTTGGCTCCCTTCCCGCTCGATATTTGGGAAGAGGACCAGGGCCTATATAAGTAGAGCTAGCCACCATATTAGGGGCATCTGATGAGATCGCATCGCATCTGATCGCATCTCATCTCATCTCATCTTAGCTTGATCCAACCCGGACGAGAGCCTACTCACAAGAACACCTCAACCTCAGGAGGCTGTTCTTCCCTTGTACTGTTCATCATCAGCCCTAGAGGCAATCCACCACCACCACCACACTGGAGTAGGGTATTACACCACAACGGTGGCCCGAACCAGTATAAACCTCATGTCTTTCTGTGTTGCGAGTTCGTCGAGTTCGTCTGCGAGATCTTAGCGAGCTAGGGCCTAGATCGGTAGGAAGAAAAGACTTCGCGCGGACCCCAGTGTTCGAACCTTAAGGGTTTGCCGGAACCCCACATCTGCCATTTGGCACGCCAGGTAGGGGTGCATCGTAGCTTCCCTTCCATTAGTTCGTCGCTCCGTCGTCTCCATGGCGGACGCTCGCCGTGCTCGTGCTGAGCATCGGGCTGCCCAGACCGCCCGCGTCACTCAGACGGCTCCCGTCGGCAGGCCACATCGCCATTCTCCGTCTCCCACCGCCAACTCTGCCACCGGCCCGGCGGGGAACGAGCAGCAGGCGTCCTTGCTGCATCCTTTAGTGCGGCAGGATGGCCGCACCGCCACTCCATCGCTGACCCCTGCCGGTTCTTCGTCTCATGCGCACCGCGCTCCCATGGAGGCACGTGCCATGCTCCTTGGGGCGAACGAGCTCCTGCGCTACCGCCCCGTCGACGACCTCTACAAGGAGTGGCTCGACCGCGTCGCCGAGCTTGTTCGTGTCGCGGGGAGCTCCCCGGCGACGTCCCACTCTCTGCCTCCCCCTCAACCAGCTGCGGGCGACGGGGCTCAAGGCGTGCCTCCACCACCTCAGCCCCAAGACCGCGCCTTGGCACCAAGGCGCGCGGCTCCGCGGCGTGATCCGCCACGCCCGGCGCCCGCGCGCGAAGAGAGAAGCTGCCAAGAGATTCTGCGGCCGCGAGAAGCTGCACCTGCGCTCCACGCGCCACCTTGCCAAGACCGCGCACCACCCGCAACGGTGCAGCCTGGACCTCGTCAAGACCAAGCTCCACCTCCGAAGTGGGCCCCGGAAACCACGGTTGGCTGCCGTGCCTTCACCCCCGAGTTGCGTAGCGTCGCCTGGCCGGGCAAGTTCAAGCCGGATCTGCCTCCTCGCTACGACGGTACCGCCGACCCCACGGAGTTCCTGCAGCTCTATGAGCCGAGCATCGAAGCGGCCAACGGCGACGAAAAGGTCATGGTGAACTGGTTTCACATGGCTCTCAAGGATGGAGCTCGCTCTTGGCTCCTGAACCTGTAGCACGGCTCGATCTCCTCCTAGGACGAGATGCGCGACCGCTTCGTCGCCAACTTCCAGGGCACTCGCGACAGCCCACCGGCCGCGGGTGATCTACGCCGCATCAGGCAGCAACCAGGAAAGACCCTCCAGAAGTACATCCAGCGCTTCAACAACACTCGCCTCAAGATCCCCAAGGTCACGGACGAGGCCATCATCTCCGCGTTCTCCGATGGCGTCCGTGACGTCAAGATGAAGGAAGAGCTCGCCATCCACGAGGAGCTCTGCACATCTCAGGAGCTATTCAACCTGGCGACCAAGTGCGCAAGAGCTAAGGAGGGGCGCCTCTCTCTCCTCGAGTTTCCAGCCGTGGGCGCAAAGGAGAAGAAGGCCAAGGCCAAGGACGTAAAGCGCAAGGAGGCAGCAGTCCTTGTAGCAGAGCCCGACATCAAGCGGGGTAGAGATCAGCCCGAGTCATCCAAGAACGGCCGACCGTTCTGTGCCTTCCACAACCTGAACACCCACAACACCAGCGACTGTCAAGAGTTCAGAGCCATACGAGAAGGACGCTACGGTCGACGCCCCGAGTGCAACGATCGGGTCTACGACCGCGGAGGAGGATGTGGAGGCGGACGTTGGGACGACCGAGGCCCGCGCCAGGAGTGGCGCGACCCGCCTCGTGAGGACCGCTGGCAGGACCAACCTCGCGAGGGCGCCTGGGAGGACCCGCTGCATGAAGATTGCCCCCAGGGCAACGCCGGTCTTCCCCCGCTGCCGCCACCAAGAAGGAACGACGACCACCACCAGGATGAGGAGGTTGGGGGCTTCCAGGAGCCGCGTGCGATCGCCTGCATCTTGGGCGGCGCCCAGGCCCTAGCCTCTCAGCGCACCTTCAAATAGTTCGCTCATGAGGTGAACGCGGCGCTCCCCAAACTTGAGGCCACGCGCCCGCTCAGGTGGTCCCAATGCGCCATCACTTTCAACTCGGCGAATCTGCTCAAGTGCGCAGCCACCGCTGGCACCCTCCCTATGTTGTGTTCCCCAGTCATCAGCAATGTGCAGGTCACCAAGACCCTCATCGACGGCGGCACAGGGCTCAACATCTTGTCCGTCGACACGTTCGACAACCTCCAAGTGCCTTATGAACAGCTCCAGCCCACCAAGCCTTTCTCAGGAGTGACCGACGGCTCCACCACACCGATAGGGCAGGTCTGCTTGCCCATCACCTTCGAGGAGCGCAAGAACTACCGCACCGAGCTCATCGACTTCGACGTCTCACACATCCGCCTGCCATACAATGCCATCCTCGGGTATCCAGCCCTGGCCAAGTTCATGGCAGTCACTCATCACGGCTACAATGTTCTCAAGATGCCAGGAAGCGGAGGAATCATCACGGTCCCGTGTGAAGGGAGGGATGCGGTGTGCTCCCTCGAGTGCGCCTTTCAAGCTACAGCAATCAACGACCCCGACAGCAGAAATGAAGGCCCTCTGGACGCCATCCCTAAGAAGAAGAAGTCGCGTTGTGCAGGACCTCAGGAGGATGGCGTCGCGGCAGGAGCCTCATCCAGACCAGCGCCCGCTCCAGGGGCGCCTCCCTCCATCACATAGGAAGGCGCGCCCGGCGCCCTCCTCAAGCAGGGCTCGGGGCTCTCTCCTGGAGGGCCTCAGACCTTGCCAACCTCATGAGGGAGGCGCTTGGGCAACACTTGGAGGTGTGCTTCGTGGCACGTGACCCTCAGGAGAGCACAGGGCAAGGAGTTCCCACCGCTCAGGAGTTCATCACCAAGACCACACAGGAACTGCAAGAAGCAAGAGCCATGCGCGGTGACAGCCGCCCACGAGGCGCAGCTCCGCATCTTGGCGAGGATGCTGGGCTGCATGTCTGCATCGATGTCCCAAGGCTCAACAGG
The DNA here is from genome assembly GCF_002162155.2 of Triticum dicoccoides. NCBI lineage: Eukaryota > Viridiplantae > Streptophyta > Magnoliopsida > Poales > Poaceae > Triticum > Triticum dicoccoides. The sequence goes on along the minus strand of NC_041382.1, from coordinate 663,662,380 downwards.
GCCGCATCTCAGGAGCGTTTCTGGCCTTCCTGTGTGGGCCGCTGCGAGGGCCCGCCGCACAGCTACGTTTGTATGCCTTTTGGCTTGCTGAGCGTGGCATCGTCCTATCAGCGCAACATGCGACGTGTCCTGTCGGCTCAGGAAGCCAGGTACCACGCCGTTCTGGAGGAGATGGAGACGATCTTCCAGGAACCTGTCGAGCCCCTAGAGCCTCTCGAGGCTCAGGGTTCTGGCTGGTCGTGAGGGGTCATTCCTTCAACGCGCGCCTTTAGCTGCACCAACACTACTTCGTCTACAGAAACAGGTGACATCTTCCAAGCTCGTTTAGCTGGGAGCACCCCTCGGGCTGCATTATTCCCAGGCCGCATGGGTCCGTCCCTGCGGCATGTATCCCTTTCGCTTATGTCTTTAGCTTACCTTGCCGGGGGCGCCCCTCGGGCTGCATCATCCCCAGGCCGCTCGGGCCAGACCCAGTGGCATGTATCTTTTTGCATTTACCCATGATTTGCCTTCCCTGCTTAACCTGCCTACGGTTATCACCTGCTCGATCATCGCCTCCCACGGGGCCTCCTCACAGGCATGGCGCTAGTGCATGGGTCCATCCCTGCCACGTCGACAAATCTGAGCGGTCGAGCTCTGGCTCGCGGCATGCCCCGCGCACGTCACCTCACCAGGCCCTCAGTGCCTTCACTTCATCCGGACCAACCAGCGGCAGGCTGACGGCTGTAATGGCAAACCATGTTCTTCTTGTGCCTGTTCACAGGGACCCCGCAGGGAGGATGGCAGGCGGCACCGCGAGTCTCCTTTTTCTCTCGTGTAATTCGCTTGCGCGTTAAAAGGGGGGGCTCCTGAGCATCACGACTCAGGAGCTCTTACTGGCTCTCCAGCCCTCACCCCCTGGCCTTGACCACGACATCGCGATCGGGCATACCAGCGGCGGCTGAGCTCGCTCGAGGGCCGGGACCTGAGGATGTAGAGCAGTAAGGAGAGCATGAGGGGAGGGAAACTCATATTGGCCGGCCTAGTTGTGCCGCACGAGTAGGCACACAGCCCTAGCGCAACATTAGGAGTCGCCACGAGATCAACAAGATAAGTCCCGCACTCGGATCGGCTAAATGTTTGGGCCTAATGGTCACTCACGCCTTGCCGCAACCCTGTTGCAGCCACATCAACTCCCTTTCTCGCCTTACCATGGCTGCTTGAGCGCTAAGGGGGACCTCCTGAGCATCGCGCCTCAAGGGCTCTTACTGGACCTCGGGTCGCACACCTCCTAGCCTTGACCACGGCACGCGACCTGGCATACCAGCGACGGCTGTAGCCTGCCTGGGGACCGGGACCTGTCAGCGTAAAGCAACAAGCTATCGCGAGGAAAGAAAGGGGGCGAGCCTTAACGGGACATGCGTTCACCAAATTTTCATAACATGGAAGATAAGCGCAAAAGACGTTACAGACCCTTACATGCCCCCACGGGGTAATTCGTGATACTTCGCAGGAAACAAAAGCTGATACTAAGGGGAATCCTATCTACATCCTTCCATGGTGGACACCATCATCAACAGTGGGCCATGGGAGGCCGGCGCGAACCCCATCTAGATCAGCGACGGCCGGACGCCGCAGCTCTTCTCCGAGCACGGTGAGAGCTCGGGGGCACGTAGCTGTCATCGCTCGTCTACGGAGTCTCATAGAGCTCAGGAGAGCTGCTGGACTCCCAAGGGCTGCTTCTGCTGGAGTGGTCGCGAGCGGAGCACGCATCAGCCTCGCGCTCCTCTCTGGAGTAGCACTCCAGGTGGCGGCCCTCGGCATCAAAGACCTTGAAGAAGAGCATGGAGACTCCGTCATACTCAAAGTGGATCGCGAGGGTGCCCCTCGCACGGCAGACCCGCGCGATCTCGCCCCAGCCGCGAGTCATGAAGATCTTGCCGGTGGGGACCGCTTCCATCTCCGTTCTGGTCGCCGAAGCGCTGCAGTCGGTGTGCTGCAGCCAGAGCTCGAGAGGCCCCCTCAGCGGCATCACGTCAGAGAAGAACTGCGGGAAGCGGATCCAGGAGCTTGGAGGCATCGGTACCCACAGCACCAACTCGCGCGAGGAGTCCGCGGCGTGAACCCTGGGGGCGACGGCACGCATCGCCGTGGCACGGCGACCCGGGATGCGGCATGGGCGGCGCTGCTCGTCACTTCGTCCTCCCGAGCCCTCGGCTCGGGCGTACAAGGGCAGCGGGTACACCGGAGGAGGCCGCTCGCACCATGGCCTCAACACCACCTGCATCGCCGTTTCATCATGGCGATGGATCGACCTTTTCTTCGGTAAAAGAGGCACCGGATCATCACGGGGAGCCTTTCCTTTCTCTTTAGTAGAAAATGTCCTTGAAGTCCGGATTCTAAGCCGTAAAGCATGGCACACTGAACTATCGAGTAGTCATCAGCTTTGCTCTGCCAGACGTTCATAACATCTAGTGTTCCTCCAGCAGCAGGCCTGGCACCCAGCGGTGCTTCCAGGATGTAGTTATTCTGTGCAGCAATGAGGATAATCCTCAAGTTACGGACCCAGTCTGTGTAATTTCTACCATCATCTTTCAACTTTGCTTTCTCAAGGAACGCATTAAAATTCAACGGAACTACAGCACGGGCCATCTATCTACAATCAAACATAAACAAGCAAGATACTATCAGGTACTAAGTTCATGATAAATTTAGGTTCAATTAATCATATTACTAAAGAACTCCCACTTAGATAGACATCTCTCTAATCCTCTAAGTGATTACGTGATCCAAATTAACTAAACCATGTCCGATCATCACGTGAGATGGAGTAGTTTCATTGGTGAACATCACTATGTTGATCATATCTACTATATGATTCACGCTCGACCTTTCGGTCTCCGTGTTCCGAGGCCATATCTGTATATGCTTGGCTCGTCAAGTATAACCTGAGTATTCTGCGTGTGCAACTGTTTTTGCACCCGTTGTATTTGAACGTAGAGCCTATCACACCCGATCATCACGTGGTGTCTCAGCACGAAGAACTTTCGCAATGGTGCATACTCAGGGAGAACACTTCTTGATAATTAGTGAGAGATCATCTTAAAATGCTACCGTCAATCAAAGCAAGATAAGATGCATAAAAGATAAACATCACATGCAATCAATATAAGTGATATGATATGGCCATCATCATCTTGTGCTTGTGATCTCCATCTCCGAAGCACCGTCGTGATCACCATCGTCACCGGCGCGACACCTTGATTACCATTGTAGCATCGTTGTCGTCTCGCCAATCTTATGCTTCCATGACTATTGCTACCGTTTAGTGATAAAGTAAAGCATTACAACGCAGTTGCATTGCATACAATAAAGCGACAACCATATGGCTCCTGCCAGTTGCCGGTAACTCGGTTACAAAACATGATCATCTCATACAATAAAATTTAGCATCATGTCTTGACCATATCACATCACAACATGCCCTGCAAAAACAAGTTAGACGTCCTCTACTTTGTTGTTGCAAGTTTTACGTGGCTGCTACGGGCTTAAGCAAGAACCAATCTTACCTACGCATCAAAACCACAACGATAGTTTGTCAAGTTGGTGATGTTTTAACCTTCGCAAGGACCGGGCGTAGCCACACTCGGTTCAACTAAAGTAGGAGAAACTGTCACCCGCTAGCCACCTTTGTGCAAAGCACGTCGGGAGAACCGGTCTCGCGTAAGCGTACGCGTAATGTCGGTCCGGGCCACTTCGTCCAACAATACCGCCGAACCAAAGTATGACATGCTGGTAAGCAGTATGACTTATATCGCCCACAACTCACTTGTGTTTTACTCGTGCATATAACATCAACACATAAAACCTAGGCTCTGATGCCACTGTTGGGGAACGTAGTAATTTCAAAAAAATTCCTATGCACACGCAAGATCATGGTGATGCATAGCAACGAGAGGGGAGAGTGTGATCTATGTACCCTTGTAGACCGACAGCGGAAGCATTAGCACAACGCGGTTGATGTAGTCGTACGTCTTCACGGCCAGACCGATCAAGCACTGAAACTACGGAACCTCCGAGTTTTAGCACACGTTCAGCTCGATGACGATCCCCGGACTCCGATCCAGCAAAGGGTCGGGGAAGAGTTCCGTCAGCACGACGGTGTGGTGACGATCTTGATGTTCTACCGTCGCAAGGCTTTGCCTAAGCACCGCTACAATATTATCGAGGATTATGGTGGAAGGGGGCACCGCACACGGCTAAGAAAACGATCACGTGGATCAACTTGTGTGTCTAGGGGTGCCCCCTGCCCCCGTATATAAAGGAGCAAGGGGAGGAGGCTGGCCGGCCCTATAGGCGCGCCAAGGAGGAGTCCTCCTCCTAGTAGGAGTAGGACTCCTACTAGGAGGGGGAAGGAAGTGGGGAGGGAGAAGCAAAGGGGGAAGCCGCCCCCCTCTCCTAGTCCAATTCGGACCAAGGGGGAGGAGGCGCGCGGCCCACCCTGGCTGCCCTTCTCTCTCTCCACTAAGGCCCATATGGCCCATTACTTCTCCCGGGGGGTTCCGGTAACCCTCCGGTACTCCGATTTTCTCCGAAATCACCCGGAACACTTCCGGTGTCTGAATATAGCCGTCCAATATATCAATCTTTATGTCTCGACCATTTCGAGACTCCTCGTTATGTCCGTGATCACATCCAGGACTCCGAACTAACTTCGGTACATCAAAACTCATAAACTCATAATATAATTGTCATCGAAACCTTAAGCATGCAGACCCTACGGGTTCGAGAACAATGTAGACATGACCAAGACATGTCTCCGGTCAATAACCAATAGCGGAACCTGGATGCTCATATTGGCTCCCACATATTCTACGAAGATCTTTATCGGTCAGACCGCATAACAACATACGCTGTTCCCCTTTGTCATCGGTATGTTACTTGCCCGAGATTTGATCGTCGGTATCTCAATACCTAGTTCAATCTCATTACCGGCAAGTCTCTTTACTCGTTCCGTAATACATCATCTCGCAACTAACTCATTAGTTGCAATGCTTGCAAGGCTTATGTGATGTGCATTACTGAGAGGGCCCAGAGATACCTCTCTGACAATCGGAGTGACAAATCCTAATCTCGAAATACGTCAACCCAACATTTACCTTTGGAGACACCTGTAGAGCTCCTTTATAATCACCCAGTTACATTGTGACGTTTGGTAGCACACAAAGTGTTCCTCCAGCAAACGGCAGTTGCATAATCTCATAGTCATAGGAACATGTATAAGTCATGAAGAAAGCAATAGCAACATACTAAACGATCGGGTGCTAAGCTAATGGAATGGGTCATGTCAATCACATCATTCTTCTAATAATGTCATCCCGTTAATCAAATGACAACACATGTCTATGGTTAGAAAACATAACCATCTTTGATTAACGAGCTAGTCAAGTAGAGGCATACTAGTGACGTTTAGTTTGTCTATGTATTCACACAAGTATTATGTTTCCGGATAATACAATTCTAGCATGAATAATTAACATTTATCATGATATAAGGAAATAAAATAATAACATTATTATTGCCTCTAGGGCATATTTCCTTCAGTCTCCCACTTGCACTAGAGTTAATAATCTAGATTATACAGTTCTAACACCCATGGAGCTTTTGTGCTGATCATGTTTTGCTCGTGGAAGAGGCTTAGTCAACGGGTCTGCAACATTCAGATCCGTATGTATCTTGCAAATCTCTATGTATCCCACCTGGACTAGATCCCGGATGGAATTGAAGCGTCTCTTGATGTGCTTGGTTCTCTTGTGAAATCTGGATTCCTTTGCCAAGGCAATTGCACCAGTATTGTCACAAAAGATTTTCATTGGTCCCGATGCACTAGGTATGACACCTAGATCGGATATGAACTCCTTCATCCAGACTCCTTCGTTTGCTGCTTCCGAAGCAGCTATGTACTCCGCTTCACATGTAGATCCCGCCACAACGCTTTGTTTAGAACTGCACCAACTGACAGCTCCACCGTTTAATGTAAACACGTATCCGGTTTGCGATTTAGAATAGTCCGAATCAGTGTCAAAGCTTGCATCAACGTAACCATTTACGATGAGCTCTTTGTCACTTCCATATATGAGAAACATATCCATAGTCCTTTTCAGGTATTTCAGGATGTTCTTGACCGCTGTCCAGTGATCCACTCCTAGATTACTTTGGTACCTCCCTGCTAGACTTATAGCAAGACACACATCAGGTCTGGTACACAGCACTGCATACATGATAGAGCCTATGGCTGAAGCATAGGGAACATCTTTCATTTTCTCTCTATCTTCTGCATTGGTCGGGCATTGAGTCTTACTCAATTTCACACCTTGTAACACAGGCAAGAATCCTTTCTTTGCTTGATCCATTTTGAACTTCTTCAAAATTTTGTCAAGGTATGTGCTTTGTGAAAGTCCAATTAAGCGTCTTGATCTATCTCTATAGATCTTAATGCCCAATATGTAAGCAGCTTCACCGAGGTCTTTCATTGAAAAACTCTTATTCAAGTATCCCTTTATGCTATTCAGAAATTCTGTATCATTTCTGATTAGTAATATGTCATCTACATATAATATCAGAAATGCTACAGAGCTCCCATTCACTTTCTTATAAATACAGGCTTCTCCAAAAGTCTGTACAAAACCAAATGCTTTGATCGCACTATCAAAGCGTTTATTCCAACTCCGAGAAGCTTGCACCAGTCCATAAATGGATCGCTGGAGCTTGCACACTTTGTTAGCTCCCTTTGGATCGACAAAACCTTCCGGTTGCATCATATACAACTCTTCTTCCAAAAAACCATTCAGGAATGCAGTTTTGACATCCATTTGCCAAATTTTATAATTATAAAATGCGGCAATTGCTAACATGATTCGGACAGACTTAAGCATCGCTACGGGTGAGAAGGTCTCATCGTAGTCAATCCCTTGAACTTGTCGAAAACCTTTTGCGACAAGTCGAGCTTTGTAGACAGTAATATTACCGTCAGTGTCAGTCTTCTTCTTGAAGATCCATTTATTCTCAATTGCTTGCCGATCATTGGGCAAGTCAACCAAAGTCCATACTTTGTTCTCATACATGGATCCCATCTCAGATTTCATGGCTTCAAGCCATTTTGCGGAATCTAGGCTCACCATCGCTTCTTCATAGTTTGTAGGTTCATCATGATCTAGTAGCATGACTTCCAGAACAGGATTACCGTACCACTGTGGTGCAGATCTTACTCTGGTTGATCTACGAGGTTCAGTAGTATCTTGTTCTGAAGTTTCATGATCATCATCATTAGCTTCCTCACTAATTGGTGTAGGTGTCAAAGAAACTGGTTTCTCTGATGTACTACTTTCCAATAAGGGAGCAGGTACAGTTACCTCATCAAGTTCTACTTTCCTCCCACTCACTTCTTTCGAGAGAAACTCCTTCTCTAGAAAGTTTCCGAATTTAGCAACAAAAGTCTTGCCTTCGGATCTGTGATAGAAGGTGTATCCAATACTTTCCTTTGGATATCCTATGAAGACACATTTCTCTGATTTGGGTTCGAGCTTATCAGGTTGAAGCTTTTTCACATAAGCATCGCAGCCCCAAACTTTCAGAAACGACAACTTTGGTTTCTTGCCAAACCACAGTTCATAAGGCGTCGTTTCAACGGATTTTTATGGTGCCCTATTTAACATGAATGTGGCCGTCTCTAGAGCATATCCCCAAAACGATAGCGGTAAATCAGTAAGAGACATCATAGATCGCACCATATCTAGTAAAGTACGATTACGATGTTCGGACACACCATTACGCTGTGGTGTTCCGGGTGGCGTGAGTTGCGAAACTATTCCACATTGTTTCAAATGTACACCAAACTCGTAACTCAAATATTCTCCTCCACGATCAGATCGTAGGAATTTTATTTTCTTGTTACGATGATTTTCAACTTCACTCTGAAATTCTTTGAACTTTTCAAATGTTTCAGACTTATGTTTCATTAAGTAGATATACCCATATCTGCTTAAGTCATCTGTGAAGGTGAGAAAATAACGATATCCGCCACGAGCTTCAACATTCATCGGACCACATACATCTGTATGTATGATTTCCAACAAATTTGTTGCTCTCTCCATAGTACCGGAGAACGGTATTTTTGTCATCTTACCCATAAGGCACAGTTCGCAAGTACCAAGTGATTCATAATCAAGTGGTTCCAAAAGTCCATCAGTATGGAGTTTCTTCATGCGCTTTACACCGATATGACCCAAATGGCAGTGCCACAAATAAGTTGCACTATCATTATCAACTCTGCATCTTTTGGCTTCAACATTATGAATATGTGTGTCACTACTATCGAGATTTAATAAGAATAGACCACTCTTTAAGGGTGCATGACCATAAAAGATATTACTCATATAAATAGAACAACCATTATTCTCTGATTTAAATGAATAACCGTCTCGCATCAAACAAGATCCAGATATAATGTTCATGCTTAACGCTAGCACCAAATAACAATTATTTAGGTCTAATACTAATCCCGAAGGTAGATGTAGAGGTAGCGTGCCGACCGCGATCACATCGACTTTGGAACCGTTTCCCATGCGCATCGTCACCTCGTCCTTAGCCGATCTTTGCTTAATCCATAGTCCCTGTTTCAAGTTGCAAATGTTAGCAACAGAACCAGTATCAAATACCCAGGTGCTACTGCGAGCATTAGTAAGGTACACATCAATAACATGTATATCACATATACCTTTGTTCACCTTGCCATCCTTCTTATCCGCCAAATACTTGGGGCAGTTCCGCTTCCAGTGACCAGTCTGCTTGCAGTAGAAGCACTCAGTTTCAGGCTTAGGTCCAGGTTTGGGTTTCTTCTCTTGAACAGCCACTTGCTTGCTGTTCTTTTTGAAGTTCCCCTTCTTGTTTCCTTTGCCCTTTTTCTTGAAACTAGTGGTCTTGTTGACCATCAACACTTGATGCTCCTTCTTCATTTCTACCTCCGCAGCTTTCAGCATTGCGAAGAGCTCGGGAATAGTCTTATTCATCCCTTGCATATTATAGTTCATCACGAAGCTCTTGTAGCTTGGTGGCAGTGATTGGAGAATTCTGTCAATGACGCAATCATCTGGAAGATTAACTCCCAATTGAATCAAGTGATTATTATACCCAGACATTTTGAGTATATGCTCACTGACAGAACTGTTCTCCTCCATCTTGCAGCTATAGAACTTATTGGAGACTTCATATCTCTCAATCCAGGCATTTGCTTGAAATATTAACTTCAACTCCTAGAACATCTCATATGCTCCATGACGTTCAAAACGTCGTTGAAGTCCCGATTCTAAGCCGTAAAGCATGGCACACTGAACTATCGAGTAGTCATCAGCTTTGCTCTGCCAGACGTTCATAACATCTGGTGTTGCTCCAGCAGCATGCCTGGCACCCAGCGGTGCTTCCAGGACGTAATTCTTCTGTGCAGCAATGAGGATAATCCTCAAGTTACGGACCCAGTCTGTGTAATTGCTACCATCATCTTTCAACTTTGCTTTCTCAAGGAATGCATTAAAATTCAACGGAACAACAGCACGGGCCATCTATCTACAATCAAACATAAACAAGCAAGATACTATCAGGTACTAAGTTCATGATAAATTTAGGTTCAATTAATCATATTACTAAAGAACTCCCACTTAGATAGACATCTCTCTAATCCTCTAAGTGATTACGTGATCCAAATTAACTAAACCATGTCCGATCATCACGTGAGATGGAGTAGTTTCATTGGTGAACATCACTATGTTGATCATATCTACTATATGATTCACGCTCGACCTTTCGGTCTCCGTGTTCCGAGGCCATATCTGTATATTTTTGGCTCGTCAAGTATAACCTGAGTATTCTGCGTGTGCAACTGTTTTTGCACCCGTTGTATTTGAACGTAGAGCCTATCACACCCGATCATCACGTGGTGTCTCAGCACGAAGAACTTTCGCAACGGTGCATACTCAGGGAGAACACTTCTTGATAATTAGTGAGAGATCATCTTAAAATGCTACCGTCAATCAAAGCAAGATAAGATGCATAAAAGATAAACATCACATGCAATCAATATAAGTGATATGATATGGCCATCATCATCTTGTGCTTGTGATGTCCATCTTCGAAGTACCATCGTGATCACCATCGTCACCGGCGTGACACCTTGATTACCATCGTAGCATCGTTGTCGTCTCGCCAATCTTATGCTTCCATGACTATCGCTACCGCTTAGTGATAAAGTAAAGCATTACAACGCAGTTGCATTGCATACAATAAAGCGACAACCATATGGCTCCTGCCAGTTGCCGATAACTCGGTTACAAAACATGATCATCTCATACAATAAAATTTAGCATCATGTCTTGACCATATCACATCACAACATGCCCTGCAAAAACAAGTTAGACGTCCTCTACTTTGTTGTTGCAAGTTTTACGTGGCTGCTACGGGCTTAAGCAAGAACCAATCTTACCTACGCATCAAAACTACAACGATAGTTTGTCAATTTGGTGTTGTTTTAACCTTTGCAAGGACCGGGCGTAGCCACACTCGGTTCAACTAAAGTTGGAGTAACTGTCACCCGCTAGCCACCTTTGTGCAAAGCACGTCGGGAGAACCGGTCTCGCGTAAGCGTACGCGTAATGTCGGTCCGGGCCGCTTCGCCCAACAATACCGCCAAACCAAAGTATGACATGCTGGTAAGCAGTATGACTTATATCGCCCACAACTCACTTGTGTTCTACTCGTGCATATAACATCAACACATAAAACCTAGGCTCTGTTGCCACTGTTGGGGAACGTAGTAATTTCAAAAAAATTCCAACACACACGCAAGATCATAGTGATGCATAGCAACGAGAGGGGAGAGTGTGATCTACGTACCCTTGTAGACCGACAGCGGAAGCATTAGCACAACGCGGTTGATGTAGTCGTACGTCTTCACAGCCCGACCGATCAAGCACCGAAACTACGGCACCTCTGAGTTTTAGCACACGTTCAGCTCGATGACGATCCCCGGACTCCGATCCAGCAAAGTGTCGGGGAAGAGTTCCGTCAGCATGATGGCGTGGTGACGATCTTGATGTTCTACCGTCGCAGGGCTTTGCCTAAGCACCGCTACAATATTATCGAGGATTATGGTGGAAGGGGGCACCGCAGACGGCTAAGAAAATGATCACATGGATCAACTTGTGTGTCTAGGGGTGCCCCCTGCCCCCGTATATAAAGGAGCAAGGGGAGGAGGCCGGCCGGCCCTATAGGCGCGCCAAGGAGGAGTCCTCCTCCTAGTAGGAGTAGGACTCCTACTAGGAGGGGGAAGGAAGTGGGGAGGAAGAAGGAAAGGGGGGCGCCGCCCCCCCTCTCCTAGTCCAATTCGGACCAGGGGGGAAGAGGCGCGCGGCCCACCCTGGCTGCCCTTCTCTCTCTCCACTAAGGCCCATATGGCCCATTACTTCTCCCGGGGGGGTTCCGGTAACCTGCCGGTACTCCGGTTTTCTCCGAAATCACCCGGAACACTTCCGGTGTCTGAATATAGCCGTCCAATATATCAATCTTTATGTCTCAACCATTTTGAGACTCCTCGTTATGTCCGTGATCACATCCGGGACTCCGAACTAACTTTGGTACATCAAAACTCATAAACTCATAATATAACTGTCATCGAAACCTTAAGCGTGCGGACCCTACGGGTTCGAGAACAATGTAGACATGACCGAGACATGTCTCCATTCAATAACCAATAGCGGAACCTGGATGCTCATATTGGCTCCCACATATTCTACGAAGATCTTTATCGGTTAGACCACATAACAACATACGTTGTTCTCCTTTGTCATTTGTATGTTACTTGCCTGAGATACGATCGTCGGTATCTCAATACCTAGTTCATTCTCGTTACCGGCAAGTCTCTTTACTTGTTCCATAATACATCATCTCGCAACTAACTCATTAGTTGCAATGCTTGCAAGGCTTATGTGATGTGCATTACCGAGAGGGCCCAGAGATACCTCTTTGACAATCGGAGTGACAAATCCTAATCTCAAAATACGCCAACCCAACATTTACCTTTGGGGACACCTGTAGAGCTCCTTTATAATCACCCAGTTACGTTGTGACGTTTGGTAGCACACAAAGTGTTCCTCTGGCAAACGGGAGTTGCATAATCTCATAGTCATAGGAACATGTATAAGTCATGAAGAAAGCAATAGCAACATACTAAACGATCGGGTGCTAAGATAATGGAATGGGTCATGTCAATCACATCATTCTTCTAATAATGTGATCATGTTAATCAAATGACAACACATGTCTATGGTTAGGAAACATAACCATCTTTGATTAACGAGCTAGTCAAGTAGAGGCATACTAGTGACGTTTAGTTTGTCTATGTATTCACACAAGTATTATGTTTCCGGATAATACAATTCTAGCATGAATAATAAACATTTATCATGATATAAGGAAATAAAATAATAACATTATTATTGCCTCTAGGGCATATTTCCTTCACTCATCTCATCTCATTTTAGCTTGATCCAACCCGGACAAGAGCCTACTCATAAGAACACCTCAACCTCAGGAGGCCGTTCTTCCCTTGTACTATTCATCATCAGCCCTAGAGGCAATCCACCACCACCACACTGGAGTAGGGCATTACACCACAACAGTGGCCCAAACCTGTATAAGCCTCGTGTCTTTCTGTGTTGCGAGTTCATCGAGTTTGTCCGCGAGATCTTAGCGAGCTAGGGCGTAGATCGGTAGGAAGGAAAGACTTCGCGCGCACCCCAGAGTTCGAACCTTAAGGGTTTGCCGGAACCCCACATCCAACAGATATTTAGAAAATAGACAGAAATTACTATTTTTGTTGTATCTAATATAAATAACAGAAAGCAAAAAGAGGGTACAGAGAGTTGTGTTTTCTAAATTCATCCTTCTCATGCTCGTCAAAAGGAATCCACTAACAAGGTTGATCAGGTGTTGTTAACAAACTCATTCCGAGTAAAATGGAACCGGAGAATTTTTGAATAACACTAGGTTACCTCTACGGGGATATGCACATCCCCAACAATAAGAATATCATATTTCTTCTTGACAGTAGGAAGAGGAAATTCAAAACCTCCAAAAATAATCAATGGAATTTTTCCAATAGAGTTTATACTATGAACTTGTGGTTGTTTCCTCGGAAAGTGTATGATATGTTCATTGCCATTAACATGAAAAGTGACGTTGCCTTTGGTGCAATCAATAACAGCCCCTGTAGTATTCAAAAAGGGTCTTCCAAGAATAATAGACATACTATCGTCCTCGGGAATATCAAGAATAACAAAGTCCGTTAAAATAGTAACGTTTGCAACCACAACAGGCACATCCTCACAAATACTGACAGGTATAGCAGTTGATTTATCAGCCATTTGCAAACATATTTCAGTAGGTGTCAACTTATTCAAATCAAGTCTACGATATAAAGATAGAGGCATAACACTAACACCGGCTCCAAGATCACATAAAGCAGTTTTAACATAGTTTCTTTAATTGGAGCATGGTATAGTTGGTACTCCTGGATCTCCAAGTTTCTTTGGTATTCCACCCTCAAAAGTATAATTAGCAAGCATGGTGGAAATTTCAGTTTCTGGTATCTTTCTTTTATTTGTAACAATTTCCTTCATATATTCAGCATAAGGATTCATTTTAAGCATATCAGTCAAACGCATACACAAAAAGATAGGTCTAATCATTTCAGCAAAGCGCTCAAAATCCTCATCATCTTTTTCTTGGATGGTTTAGGAGGAAAAGGCATGGGTTTCTAAACCCATGGTTCTCTTTCTTTACCGTGCTTCCTAGCAACAAAGTCTCTCTTATCATAACGTTGATTCTTTGGTTGTGGGTTATCAAGATCAACAGCAGGTTCAATCTCTACTTCATTGTCATTGTTAGGTTGTGCATCGACATGAGCATCATTATTAACATTATTACTAGGTTCATGCCCATTACCAGATTGTGTTCCAGCATCAGAAATAGAAATATCATTGGGATTCTCAGGTGTGTCAATAACAGGTTCACTAGAAGCATGCAAAGTCCTATCATTTTTTTATTCCTCTTAGAAGGACTAGGTGCATCAATATTATTTCTCTGAGAATCTTGCTCAATTCTCTTAGGATGGCCCTCAGGATGCAAAGGTTCCTGAGTCATTTTACCACCTCTAGTCATGACTCTAACAACATTATCATTTTTCTTACTATTTAATTCATTGAGCAAATCATTCCGAGCTTTAAGTACTTGTTCTACTTGAGTGGTAACCATAGAAGCATGTTTACTAATGATTTTAAGTTCACCTTTAACATTAGCCATATAATCACCCAAGTGTTCAAGCATATCAGCATTGTGTTTCAATTGTCTGCCAACATAAGCATTGAAGTTTTCTTGTTTAACCATGAAGTCATCAAACTCATCCAAGCATGGGCTAGAAAACTTAGTAAATGGGATTTCAGCTTTATCATATCTATAGAGAGAATTTACCTTTACTACATGTGTCGGGTTATCAATACCATGTGTTTCTTCAATAGGTAATGAACTAAGACCATGTATTTCTTTAACAGGAGGTAAATTCTTAACATCTTCAGCTTTTATACCTTTTTCCTTCATAGATTTCTTTGCCTCTTGCATATCTTCAGGACTGAGAAATAGAATACCCCTTTTCTTTGGAGTTGGCTTAGGATTTGGTTCGGGAATTGGATCAGGGATTGGATCAGGAAGTGTCCAATTATTTTCATTAGTCAACATATTATTCAATAGAATTTCAGCTTCATCTGGAGTTCTTTCCCTGAATACACAACCAGCACAACTATCCAGGTGGTCTCTAGATGCATCGTTAGCCCATTATAAAAGATATCAAGTATTTCATTTTTCTTAAGAGGATGATCACGCAAAGCATTAAGTAATTGGAGAAGCCTCCCCCAAGCTTGTGGGAGTCTCT
Source organism: Triticum dicoccoides (assembly GCF_002162155.2). Lineage (NCBI taxonomy): Eukaryota > Viridiplantae > Streptophyta > Magnoliopsida > Poales > Poaceae > Triticum > Triticum dicoccoides. The sequence continues at coordinate 663,647,367 of NC_041382.1, read as the reverse complement.
CTTCTTCAATTTGCACAAAATTATATATTTCCCCTAAAACAGCTTGTTTATTATGAGCGGGGAAATATTTAGCATAGAAGTAATAAATCATATCCTGGGGACTACTCACACAACCAGGATCAAGAGAATTAAACCATATCTTAGCATCACCCTTCAATGAGAACAGAAATATCTTAAGGATATAATAGTAGCGAGTTTTCTCATCATTAGAAAACAGGGTGGCTATATCATTTAATTTAGTAAGATGTGCCACAACAGTTTCAGATTCATAGCCATAGAAAGGATCAGATTCAACTAAAGTAATTATCTCAGGATCAACAAAGAAATCATAATCCTTATCAGTAACAAAGATAAGTGAAGTAGCATAAGCAAGATCATATTTCATTCTAGCATTCAATGTTTTTTGTTTCAGCTTAGCTAATAATTTCTTAAGATCACTCCTATCATTGCAAGCAAGAAAATCTCTAGCAGTTTCTTCATCCATAACATAGCCCTCAGGCACAACAGGTAATTCATATCTAGGGGGAGAATCATCATCATCACTTTTATCAATATTATCAGTTTCAATAATTTCATTCTCTCTAGCCCTAGCAAGTTGTTCATCAAGAAATTCACCAAGTGGCACAGTAGTATCAAGCATAGAAGTAGTTACATCATAAGTATCATGCATAGCAGAATTAATAGCAGAAGCAGGTTTAGGTGTCGCAAGCTTACTCGAAACAGAAGGTGAATCAAGTGCAGAGCTAGATGGCAGTTCCTTACCTCCCCTCTTAGTTGAGGGATAAATCTTGGTTCTTGGATCTTTCAAGTTCTTCATAGTGATAAGCAGATATAAATCCCAAGTGACTCAAAGAATAGGGCAATGCTCCCCGGCAATGGCGCCAGAAAATAGTCTAGATAACCAACAAGTATAGGGGATCGCAACAGTTTCCGAGGGTAGAGTATTCAACCCAAATTTGTTGATTCGACACAAGGGGAGCCAAAGAATATTATCAAGTATTAGCAGCTGAGTTATCAATTCAACCGCACCTGGAAACTTAATATCTACAGCAAGGTATTTAGTGGCAAAGTAATATGATAGTAGTGGTAACGATAGCAAAAGTAATATTTTTGGTGTTTTGTAGTGATTGTAACAATAGCAACAGAAAAGTAAATAAGCGAAGAACAATATATGGAAAGCTCGTAGGCATTGGATCGGTGATGGAGAATTATGCCAGATGCGATTATTCATGCAACAGTTATAACATAGGGTCATATGTGCAGGCATGTATTTCAAATATAGTCATATGTGCTTATGGAAAAGAACTTGCATGACATCTTTTGTCCTACCCTCCCATGGTAGCGGGGTCCTAGCGGAAACTAAGGGATATTAAGGCCTCCTTTTAATAGAGTACCGGACCAAAGCACTAACACATAGTGAATACATGAACTCCTCAAACTACGGTCATCACCGGGAGTGGTCCCGATTATTGTCACTTCGGGGTTGCCTGATCATAACACATAGTAGGTGACTATAGACTTGCAAGATAGGATCAAGAACTCTCATATATTGATGAAAACATAATAGGTTCAGATCTGAAATCATGGCACTCGGGCCCTAGTGACAAGCATTAAGCATAGCAAAGTCATAGCAACATCAATCTCAGAACATAGTGGATACTAGGGATCAAACCCTAACAAAACTAACTCGACTACATGATAAATCTCATCCAACCCATCACTGTCCAGCAAGCCTACGATGGAATTACTCATACATGGCGGTGAGCATCATGAAATTGGTCATGAAGGATGGTTGATGATGACGATGGCGACGGATCCCCCTCTCCGGAGCCCCGAACGGACTCCAGATCAGCCCTCCCGAGAGAGTTTAGGGCTTAGCGGCGGCTCCGTATCGTAAAACGCGATAAATCCTTCTCCCTGGTTTTTTTCTCCTCGAAAGTGAATATATGGAGTCAAGGTTGAGGTCGGTGGAGCGTTAGGGGACCCACCAGGCAGGGGGCGCGCCCCCCACCCTCGTGGACAGGTGGAGGCCCCCCTGACGTGGATCTTCCTTCTGGTATTTTTTTATATATTCCAAAATAATTCTCCAATGATTTTCAGGTCATTTCGAGAACTTTTATTTCTACACAAAAAGAACACCATGGCAATTCTACTGAAAACATCATCATTCCGGGTTAGTTCCATTCAAATCATGCAAGTTAGAGTCCAAAACAAGGGCAAATGTGTTTGGAAAAGTAGATACGACAGAGACGTATCAACAATTTACCCGCACTCCTCAACACATTTGTAGATAAGGCCTTTCCTCGTTCATCCTTTTCTCCCGCAAGATCTTGATGTTTCGTACAATGCACGGGCATCTTGCTAGTACTCCTACAATATACTATATTATTGTGAAAGTTCATATACACCGGCCGAGATTAATGCAAACACGACAGATTTTCATTACATTTCATACTTTTATAGGATAGAAAAATAAAATAAACCCGACCCTAAACCTATTCTACGGCGGCGACCGATGTCCTCCATCTGCGATCTCCATGTATGGGGGCGGGGTTCAAGACTCGTGAAGTGAAGGTGCGGTCTCCGGCGAGGAGGAGTACAACATGGGAGACACCATGCCCTGCCTCCTCCCATTCCCTACTCATCCTCGGAGGAGTCCCCGACCTCGGTAGTGCTGGACGTTGGACGGCGGCAAGTGGGACGCGTGGTTGACGCTGCTCCCGTCGTCGGCCGCTAGCGTGGCCACCCCTTGTGCGGTCGCGTCCGCGTCCGGCTATGCCGCTATTGCATCATGAGCGGCGACTTGAGCGAGGGCGGCGACCTCGAGCTTCATCCCCGAAGACAGGCTCTCCCACAGAGCGTTCGCGCTCGCGGTTATGGCGGATGTGGTGTCAGGTAGCAAGACGATGTGCTATGGTGTGGAGCTTAGCTGGGCGTTGCCGCTTTAAGTAGTGCATTCTGATGAGGCCAAGTGTCCGGGTGTGTCATTAAGTCACTGGAGTTGGTTCCTCGGGCACTAAGCCTCTTAACCACGGCATACGGACGGACGGCATGAATGCGGGCAGCTGGTGCCGGCTGGGAACGCACCGCGCGACAGCGCGAGGGACGAGGGTTTTTGGTGTGCCGGGGTAGTCAGCTGCGATCGTGGCAACGTTGGAGATGCCCTTTGCTCACATGAGACCCCACATGTCATTAAAAAGCAAGATGACCCGGTATGGTCTTAGGTCCTGGGGATGCAGTTGGCCGCGCTACACCACTCCGCGGACGCGTCGTGGCGCGCGCGCACTTTGGCGCCTTGTGCATCCTCGACGAGCCGGGTGTTGATCTGCTGGTCGTGCCACAGCGCTAACGCCACCCTCGGCACACTGAAACCGACCGTGTAAAGCGACGATGAGTGTGTCGCTCCCACATGCCTCATTTGAACATTCCGCCGAGTATCATTCGTATGTGGGCCTAGACCATGCTTGTATTTCCAATGTTGTAATTTGTCCGACATGCATGCAAACAAACAGATCGTTTAAAGTTTCACTTTGCCTCCACTATGTTTCGCTTCCCGTCTTAGTTTTGACATCCCATTCGGTTCATGCCCCGACACATCTTGACAAGATCGATTGATGTTGAGAGATCAATTGCGTGTTGTGCAAGGAGATAAAGGTTTGGTCTGTTTCTATGATAGAAATGACCGGCAGGGGGTCTATGGGGATCAGAGGGAGTATATTGTACGTTCATAAGCAAAACGAACGTATTGTACCCACCCTAGTCCTCTTTCAATCGATCTCCGGACCCCGAGATGAAATCAAGAGAGGACGAGTGGGTTCATGTGTGATACCTAAGGCGGATTCAAAATTTTGAACAGGTGATCATAGCATCCACAAATCATATATAAAGGGTATTCAATGTTCATTTCGCTCTTGAACGTACAATATACTCCCTCCGATCCTTTCTAGTAGTTTACATATAAGTTTTATGCGTAGTCAAAGTATCTCTACTTTGATCAAACTTACAGAAAAAGTATCAACATTCAACAACGCCCAATCAATATTGTTAGATTTGTATGTACTCCTAGATTTGTATTCAAACAGACATGCTTTCCAATTTGTTTTCAACCACGTGAATGTGCTTATTCTCGCGCATGCTCTTCCTACTAGGATTTCTCCATGTATAGCCAGTCCAATAGTATTTTTTTTAAGCTCCCTGTCCAATAGTACTAGTGGAGTACTGACAACATCTGTAGTAGAGTATGCAGTGCTCATAGTACTCCCTCCTTCCAAGTATATAGGGCTTATGTGGAGGAGAGATGTGAAAAGGTAAAGGGGGTGAGCTCTCATGCAAGAGCCTAGCTATATACGCATTCCTAGTTAAATACAATAAATATGAAGAAAGAGATAGAGAGGAGATGTAAAAAAGTACTAATACAATAGCCAACCTTATATATTTTCTTGTGAGAAATAGCCCACACTACTGTATGAGTGCATACAGATGATGGCTATAGATGACATGGCAGTTCCTTATAGCCAGTGGCTGGCTATATTATTAACCATGCTCTAATGCGTTTTTCAAAACCGCCTTTGACTATTGACAAGATTAATAGTACATGAGATGTATAATGTGAAAATTATATCATTGGAAGCTCCTTTCACATACGAATTTGACCGTATGCTTCATGTAAGTTGCATGTCAGATATTATTACTCTAACATTTGGTCAAAGTTAGCCTCGAAAAACACACTAGGCCATGTAGATGGAAGGAGGGAGTAGTAGTGGAAGTGGATCCTCTGACATAGGTATCCCTGCCTTACCCTTCCTTTCGTTCACTTACTCGCGGACCCCATACTTGCTAGGCCCCGCATGTCAGTTACTAAATGGGTTCGTCCATGTCAGCGGATCCTCATCCGTAGTATACTCCCTCTAATTTTATTTACTCTGCATAAAATGGGGGGAGTGGTAGTATAAATGACGCGGGCGGGGAAGGGGGAGGGACGTCGGTTTGCTCTCAACTGTGGTCCCACAAGCAAGCCAAAACGCAATACAAAGTGTGTTCCATTCGGTGAGCGAAGTGGAGGGTCCAGCGTGCCGGGGTGCAATGCGAATGCGACAAGAGCGATGTACAGTCAAAACCGATTGATCGGACATCACGGGAACCACTATTCACACCAGAACCTTCGCTCCTCGGCCTACGCCAGCCACTGCCCCAAAACCACACCTCCTCTCCAGCCCATCCCCCACCTTTCGGTCCCTAGCCTGCATCAAGCATCCCCTAGTTCGCCGGAAAGCCATGGTGCGCCGCAAGATCATGTACTACAAGATGTTGACGCCGGAGCACCGCGCAGAAATCGCGGCGGCGGTCGGTGCCACGGACCTCCGTTCCCAAGCTCGCTTTGCGGTGGGCCAATCCCCAAGTTCTCTGGAGCCAAGCTACGAGGAGGAGGAAGCCGATCCAATGTTCATGGCGGAGGTCACGGCGCAGAAGGCCCCCGATGGGTATGAGACGATGGACGTCGAATTCGTGCCGGCGTCTGGGTCCCCCATGGTGCAGGCCGATCAACGGTTCAACCTGGTGATACTGAAGGAGGACCGAGAGGCAAAGGCTCAACTGGACGCGGAGCGCGCGCATGCTGCTGCCATCAAGGCTCTCCTGCAGGCAGAACCGGCTGTTGTGGATGTGAACCGGGCGGCGGAGGCTCAACTTGAGGCGGAGCGCGTGGATGCCGCTACCATCGAGGCCCTCCTATAGGCGGAACCAGACGTCCTCGACTTGAACTGGACGACGGAGGCTCAACTCGACGCGGAGCGTGTGGATACCGCTGCCATCGAGGCCCTCCTGCAGGCGGAATCGGACGTCCTCAACTTGAACCGGCGGCGGAGGCTCAACTCGACGCGGAGCGCGTGGATGCCGCTGCCATTGAGGCCCTCCTATAGGCGGAACCGGACGTCCTCGACTTGAACCGGGCGGTGCTCTTGTCCATACAGAGCGCCCGCACGCTCTGCATGAACGAGTAGCTGGAGGTCGAGGACAACCACGGTGCAGAGACACATGTTGGCAGCTACGGCTAGTTCGCGCCGGCAGCCAAAGACAACGAGGCCGTCTTGTTCCACGAGCAGTGATAGTTTTTCTTTATGTTGTTGTTTTTAGGGATCTTTTGTTGTGTAAAAACATATATTGTTATGCAAGTCGCCTGACTTTCATCATTTGGGTCAGTCTACCATTTCAGGCTGTTGGATGAATATCCTACGTCTCCTAACACTTCTTCCTCACCTCTTCTTCTTCCCCAACAGACCACCGCACGGGCCGTACGGATCCTCCCCAACATGTGGTTGGATAAACATATTGTATGAACGAAAATTATGTGTCAGCGGTAGGATGGCTGAGTTTGGTTTGTTCACATGCGGTAGCACGTGTTAGTGAGGGTGCGTTCCCTTGGTTGGGTTTGCGGCATGCAGGAGCGACTGTGTGAGGGTGCGGAGTGACCGTGTGAGGGTGTGGTGCGATCGCGACAGCCATGCGCAAGTGTACCTCCTTTTTATTTTGAAAACTTTAGGAAAGCTTGGCAAAAATGTGTGGCAAAGTATAGCAATGCAAGGCCTAGACCCAAACAGGATAAGTACATACGTACTAGGAGTACTGGTGTTAATAAAGAAAGGTGGGGTTTTCCTTCGCGAGATTAATCGATACAAATCCTCGTTTGACGTGTCAATTAATGCATATTTTTTTCTCCAAAGCCCAAAGAGCTAACCATATCACTCCTCATCGCTTGATTAATGCAGCGCCATGCAAACCAACCTTCTCACTTCCGCATGCATGCAAGGGTATATTAATGTCCTTGGTTGCTAGTACGATGCAAACCCCATCAATTTTGCCTCGATTAGTGTTTGTGGCCTTTTGCAAATTGTAATTTTGATATACTGGCCTTGTGTAAAAAAATGGAGGTAGTAACTATTTGACTTCCTTCCCCATTGCGGTGACATCAATGATATCTCGAACGTTGTGGTTTAGAGAAGTGCATTCAATGGAGAACACCGTTGAGGGAGACCACCAGACGCAAGTGCCGCCTGCAAGCCGAGACAACCGCCTTATTTGCATCCAGGAAGTCCGTTAAACCAAAGGACGCGTAAATAATGTACTGGTACTACTAGTACACAATAGCATCGTCCGTCCAGCTTAGCGCAGTGAGGTGGTTTCTCAAAGAAGACAATGGAGAAGTGGAGTCAGCGAAGAGTGAAATGATGGTTGCTTCATCCATGCTTCATGATTTGACGCATCAATGCTTTGTGATTTGTGATAGAAGGGATAGGGGAGTAGATTCTGTGCTCTATACTGTACATGCGTCCAAGCACGGGAGCAAGAGGAGAGATGTTGCATTTTTCTATTCCTTCAATCAATCAATCAGGGACCTTCATTTCCATCTTTTTGGCTTTGGCAGCACCATCCACAATGGTTCCCGTCGATGCCAAAAGCTATTTTCACATTTGGCTACACATTGTGGATGCCCTTAACCGTACCACTTGGTTTTGCTCCTGTGTGCTATCTATACAAATCTCAATTATATTGATCTAAAAAACTATAGAATCAAGATTAGTAAAAGGAGGTGATTTTGCCGCGCGGATGGCGGGGGAGGTTTCTTATTTTTAGAGGACGTTGGCCTGGCGGTTTGCTAACATGCGGTCCCACGTGTCAGTGCTTTACCAAGCCGATCCGCGTCCCGCATGAGGCAGAACAACGGCAGAAGCAACACGTGGTTAACTTGAAGAAGATCTTATAAAAAAAACTTGAAGAAGATGAGGGAGAAGCGGATTCAGCAACGAGTGAAATGATGGTTGCTTCGTTCCTCCAACTTCTTTTTTTAGCATTATTACTTCATCCCTCCAACTTAACTGCGGGAAAGGTGCAACTTTGTGATTTGACACCTCATTGCTCATTATTACGCTGGCGCCATGACTGGGGTGCTTCACCCCTGCTGCTCTGCACTGTATTTCGGTATGGCACATGGATCCGGTAGCATGATGTCCCACATGTCGGCGAATGGGACTAGAACATTTATGAAAGCGAGCGCTCCACTCTTACGACGGAGGAGTACACGACACGGCGGCCCCGCGAACTGTCACTTGTACTGTATAGTACTATAGTTTTGTTGTTTCACACGATCCATCGATACAAACCCGATTAAACAGGAAAGGGCGGGATCTTTCCTGTGCGGTAGATGATACTGGCCATACATTTCAAAGGCAATTTTAATGTATGCAAACTGAAAAGTAACAATATGATATCTAGTAAAACTAAAAACACATATGATTTATTGTGTTAGAGTGTAGTAGTAGTGCTCTATTGCATAGTTGTTAGATGTAACATGCGAGAACATGTAGAGATGTAGTTTTGGAGGTCCTACAGAGAGAAAAGAGTAATATGGTCACCGAACTTCAGAATACGCTCATTACGGTCACTATATACATTTTGCGGTGATTATACGGTCACTTGCTCACCGTTCAGCATCGGATTGCACTCCGTTGACTGGCCAAATAGTCTGCGTGGCACCATGTTGACTAGTTAAATTAACCATGTTCCTTGTGGGTCCCACATGTCAGTTCACATAGGAAAAAGGTCAGATAAACACAAATTTACCCAGGCGCGTCAAGACGCCAACTCGTACGCGGGAATCACCTGGTTATGTATGTGTCTGTCAGGGCCTGATGTGTGCGCATGCACGTGTAGGTTGAGCACTTGAGCGTGAGAGTGTGTGTTGGTTGTGTGGTGTGTGCATGCATGCGTGCGTGTGTGTGAGAGAGAGTGTTGCGTGCGTGTGTGGCTGCGTGTGTACGTGTGAGTGTTGCGTGCGTGCATGGCTGCCTGTGTTCGTGTGAGTGTTGCGTGCATGCAGTTCATGTGCATGCGCGTGTGTGTGTATAATCACCACACCAGCTCATGTGTGTTAAAAAAAGACGGCTCAGCATACCAATACAAGGCCACCTTGTCCGTTGTGCCCGCGGTCATGACTTCGAACTACCGTCCAATATTTTTTGTCATTTGTTTTCATTCATACTAGCAAGATGCCCGTGCATTGCATGTAACGTCAAGATGCATTTGTATGACTAGTTTATCTTGTGAGAGAAAAGGATGAACGAGGGAAGGCCTTGTTTGCAAATGTGGAGAGGTGTGTGGGTACCTTTTTGCAAAATTGCCACAGTTTTCTTCCTATCCGTCAGATATAAATCAGACGGCATGTGTTGCAGGATGGCAGGCACACCATCATCACCAACTCTGTTTTTATAAGAGTGTAGAAGAGCAGATACAAGCCGACAGGTGGGCCCAATGGTAGTGAGATAATGTGATGCAACACTAGAGGTGCCATGTGGAGCATTTAACTGGCCAACTAGTCCTGTCTTGAGCAAATACAGAGCTGTACGGTGAGCCCGTGACTGTATAATAACCACAAAACGTAAATGGTGACCGTAATGAGTGGATTCTGAAGTCCAATGCACGTATCGTGCTTTCGCTCCAAATATAATGATCGTCATTGTATATATCACGAGAGAAAGATGAAACATGAGTGAATGTGTTGGGGGCTTACTTTTAGAGGACCTGGAGATAGTTTGTGTGCGTACGTGAAAGGGGTGTAGAGGGGGTGTATGCGATGGGGAGAGAGATGCTCTTCGTTTCTCTTTATTATGACTAAGTTTATATATAGTATAAAAATATAAAAATTCACAGTGCGGAATAAATATCATTATGGGCATCATGCAATGCAAATTAACGTTCATACTCCTCCATGTAACTTTGTAATGTTGTTTATATGTAGAAATTCTAAAATAAATTCAAAAGGAATGTTGTATGCGAAATAAACGTGAAGAGAGGGCTTTTTAGATCAATTGGGTACGTGATGTAACATGTGTGAATGTGTAGTTGATTTATTTGGCAGGGCCTAGAGAGGTATGTGTGTGTATTATGTATTCGAGAGAGGCATGGATAGAGGGGCCGGCGGGGGGAGGGGGCGTGGGAGAGATAGCACGAGAAATGAGAGAGGTCTAGAGAGAGAGAGACTAATATGATGTCACGGCGAGAGATTCCCTTGAGTGTATATGCAAGGGGGGAGGGGATAGAGGCACAAGGAGATTTTTTGTTTGTGTGGTGTGTGTGTTTGTATGCGTGGGTGTGAGAAGATAACGAGACCTGGGGTAGAGGTGAGGCCCTTGGTTCGGTTCCATCCTGCGCCACATTGGTCGGCCAGTGACACATTTAGGGAGACCCATGGATGACTTGTCGTACAAGACAACGATGGCAGAATTGTGAAGGACTCTGTGTCCACTGACAAAGTCGGCTAGGATTTGTAACCCTGGGTTATCGGACTAAGGTAACCCCTTATCTCTTATATTACTATTCATCCAACCTAACTTTAAGGGGTATCCTACAGAATGCTCTGCTAGAATCATACTCGTCGATTAGGAAGAGAGGTGCGAGACAATGCATGAGAGACATGCCTAAAGATAATGTGCGTACAGGAGACACGTAAGCAGGTCTATGTATATAGAAAGGGTTAATGGGGATTGTGCGTGTGTATGCTTGTGAGTGGAAGAGTGCTTGTGATAAAGGTTAGTGAAAACAGTCGTGAATGGTTACGAGAGGGAGGGAGGGTTATATCGAGAGCATGTCTGCGAGAAAGACACCTCGGGAGAGAGTGTGTGAGCATGTGTGAGATACCACCGATGGAGAGTGAAACTACATGTAAAAGACTGATGTACACATTGACTAAAGATATAAATTGTATCCAAATATTAGGATGGGATCATGATATTTGCAATTCGCATAAGGAATTGTCATTGATCCATCAGACATCTAGATTATGTCGAATTTGAGCATGTCTATGTTATTATTCGACATAATTGATCCACATAGCTAGTATTTTGAACTCCAGACAATGCATCGCTTTAGCAATCGAATATAAACGTGAGTATAGTTCATGTTGTGTGTGTAAAGCACATTATACATATGAAAGTTACACAATGAACATTATAAATAGCTAGCTATGAACTATCATACATTTGAATTCAACTTAAGGTGGTTTAAAAAAATTGAATTCAACATGAAGTCCATTCAATTATTTGAATTCGATATCATAGCATTCGTAAATCATACCTAAGTTATGGGGGCACCAATCTTTGCTCTGTTTTTGTACATAATAGCATATATAGTCGTGTACAAAATAGATTCAAATTTAGCTCCTCCATTCCAAAATAATCGTAGTTATAGGATTTCCAAGTGTCAAAATTTCAAAAAGAAGCGGATAATTTAATGAGGTTTTCAAACATACAAGGTCAACTTTAACGTTGTCTATTTAGGTCAATCCTCAAAGTTTAAGAGTACTCTAAACATGAATGCTTCTATTTCAAAATTTTGAACGAAGCTCCAAAAGTGCCTCTACTCGCCTGAAACCGCGTGAGACCAATGTTTGGTACTAGAAGGAAAATACTTTTCTAACTCCGATCCGTGAAACCTACCAGCCCGACGTCCAAAGGTCTAAACCGGGGTAGGTTTGTAGCTTCATCTAGACGCCACGCAACCGCCTCCGAAAAACATTCATACACAATGGCCGCCTAAGCACACATGCACGCGGCCAAAATCGCTCCCGCCCACTATTTGGAACACCTGGGATTACCATCCTACCCCCGACCCGCAGTAGGTCTGAAATTTAAGAGGGGGGGGGGTAAAGTTTGTACTTTCCCCAAATTTCAAACAAGCGCATCCCATATGTTCAAAAAAGCCAAAAACAAGTGCGTCCCAAACCGAAACATGGATCTCCCTTAGCTCCCCCCGCCCCCTTCGATTCCCCATTCATACTCCGTGGGTGCTAAAACTACCTCTCCACCAGTCGCGAAACCCCGGCATCCTCCATCCGCCACTCCATCCCACCCATAAACCGCCGCCCCCTCCATCATGCTAGAGCCGATACCCCGACGTCGTCGCACACCGCAACGCCCTCCACGACTAGTAGTTGAAGCTGAGGCCGAGCCGTCCGTACCCGAGCCAGTTCAACCACGCCATCCCACGCCTCACCGTAGCCGCTCCAACTTTGCCACCGTCCACCGCACCGGAGTTGTTCCTGCTACGCCATCCTTCGCCGCCTCGGATCTGCTCACCCTCCGCCGACATACGGCCACGGCAACACAATCAACAATTTGGCCATGGGTTCGTCCAAGCCTGCACCCTCCTCCGAAACATCGGTTCCCCTAGCAAAAAGAAGAAGATCGCCGTGACATGTGGAGGAGACCACACCAACAACCAAAAATGGTACTCCACTTCCCTTATTCGTGCAAATCTTACGTGTCTGCTTGCATGGTATTCATCCCAGAGAAGACACTAGTTGACCACTTCTTCTTGATACTAGATGTTCCTAGTAACTCGCGATGCACAAGGTTCCTCCTCATATACTATTTAAACCTTAGCTAGAGGTCCGTCGCCCCCCTGGATTTCAATTCCTGGTCAGTTGATTCCCAATTAATTAACGGAAGCATTCCCCAGCGTAACAGGCGCTAGTCCGCCTATTACACCGGGGAAGCAGCGCCTTGGTGTTTATCTTAGGGGCTTGTGGGGCCTAGAGCTGCTGGCGCCTGATCTGGAGGTCAACCGGGATTAAAGGGATGGCCTGGGGGCGCTGCCAAGCATGGTGGTGGTGTGAGGTCGAGGGGAGGGCGGGGCGGCGGAGGCAGGGGTCTGGGTCGGTGGTCGCTGGCGGTTCGAGAAAGATTGTCAATAGTGACTGCCGGGAGGTACACGAAGGCCATCTGCCCATTCCTTATAGATCGAATGGTTCATAAAAAATTGACTGACCTATTTATTTTCAGTCGACTGTTATCTTGATAGGACCACATGTGGTGGTGTGCTGGAGGAGTACCTGCGTTTCCTGTGCTCATATATTACAAAATCATACTTAGTAGAATCTAATTTTGTTTGTCATGCAATGTTGCAGAGCTATCATATGTCTCCTGACATTTATTTTTCAGCCACCTTCTATCTGCTACTTTTACAGTGCACTAGTTCTGCACATACTTCACCCATACTTTCACTATTGTGTTTTTATGCAAGGGTATTTCAGACCCTGCCTTGACAGAAGCAGAAGAGAGAAGAGAGAAGTCGCTCCAGCATGGTATGCGGCTAGGCCAGACACATTTCAAGACTTTAAAGGGTGTAGTGTCAGCAGATGGAGACGGGGAACGTAGCTCTGGAGTTGATGATCTCGCTCGCCGTGTACCACCATCCCAGGTGCTTGCTTTAACTTCACAGTGTCATATGTGGTTTCATGTTGCATATGGTGTCTAGCTTGTATTCGAAAGGCTGAAGTCGGTCTTTATCAAGATAAGGAAAGATATTTTTTACATGAACCACCATCCCGGGAGCACCAGAAGACAAATAGCTAGTCAGGGCACTGGCCAAGCCAGTGACATGCCCAGCACAAACATGCATCACCTGGAAGCCAACTAAAAATCCATGATGGTGGCGAAGCAGCCCGCCTCCCACCAGTCTCTCAGGTCCTAGATGATCATGCTCACCACTCCAGCCGGATGTCTAGCTTGTATTGCTTCCAATTTGGTTAAATTGCATCTGCTTAGCTTACACACTACCTTTGAATATGGCACGCCTTCCTGTTTTTGGTACATACTAGTACATCTGTCTATTAACCATGTTCTTACATCAAACTAATGTTCTTGTGTATCCCTCATCAATCACTTATGATGAGGCAGTCAGGCCAGTGGACTACTGTGATAAAAGATCGTCATTTAACGAATGCAGCGTCAGCCTCCCCACATGATTCTCAAGAAACAACAAGGCTAGATGAAGATAGTGAATGTAGATCTACAGTTGATTACCGCATTTCCCCTACACTAGCATCGCAGGTGCTTGCTCTAACTTGGCAGCGTGATATGTGGTTGCGTGTTGCATATGGTGTCTAGACTGTAATTCTTCTAATCTGGTTAAATTGCATGTGCTATTCTGCTTAGTTTATACATTATACCTGTTAATGTGACATGCCTTCCTGTTTTTAGTACATAGTACATATGTCTATTAAGCATGTCTTTACATAAAACTATTGTCTTTTTGTATCCCGCATAAATCAATATGACGAGACACCTTCAGTATATGCAGTGTGATATTAGTTGCATCTTTCATATGAGTTATAGCATGCGCTGCTTCTAATTTGTTGAAATCCCATTTATGATGGGACGCTTTTAACTTGGCAGAGTCATATTGGTTGCATCTTTCATGTGGTGTCTAGCTTGCATTGCTTCTTATTTGTTGAAATGGTTTCTGCTTAGTTTACACAAGCAGTTGTGAATATGCCATGCCGTCCTGTTTTTCATATTATTCCATCCTGGAATCATGTGTTTGCCTTACATCAAAGTAGTGATTGTCAGTATCGTGCACGAATGAGTTCTGAAGAGTGAATTTTATTGCTTTTTCTTGTCGGTTTTACTTGACAATTGAAAATCAATAAAGCGGAAGGAAGTTAGCAAGGCAGCGGATAAAGGTGCTCCTTCCAAACGGAGGGCCTCTACAGATTCTACTCCTCCATCCCTCCAAGATGATTTCCAAGACAACACATGCATAGACACTCAACGTAGTTGTGTTGGCGATGAGCACGTCTCCCCTAGTGCACCATCACAGGTGCTCCCTCTAACTTGGCACTGTTATATGTGGTTTCATGTTATGTATAATGTCTAGCTTGTATTGTTTCTAATTTTGTTGAATTTCATCTGCTTACTTTACACATTATACTTGTGACTAAGACACGTGTTCCTATTTCTAGAACATACAATATATGTCTATCACACCATGTTCTTACATCAAAGTACTACTGTTATGTAACCTACAACAATCACTTATCATAAGACATGTTTGACATGGGAGTGTGATATAGGTTACATCTTGCATTCTTTTCTAGCTTGTACTACTTCTAATTTGTTGAAATGTCACTTATGACAAGACAATTTTAACTTGGTAGAGTGATATTCATTGCATCTTTCATATGGTGTCTAGCTTTCATTGCTTCTAATTTGTTGAAATGCCTTCTGCTTAGTTTACACATCATAGCTGTGAATATGCAATGATGTCCTTTTTTCTTACACATTCAATCGTCCTATCATGCGGCCGCCTTACATTAAAGTAGTGCTGGTCAGCATCTTGCATCAATGAGTTCTGAAAAACAAATTTTTATTCACTTTTCTTGTGGGTTTGACTTGACAAGGCAATACAATTAAGAAAGAGGAAGGAAAAAAATAAGGCAGTGACTGATGACGATCTTCCGGCGAAACCGGCATCCGAGGTGCTTTCTCTAGCTTGGTAGTGTGATATTGTTAACTTTGCAGAGCGATATTTGTAGCATCTTTCATATGGTGTCTACCTTCCATTGCATTGCTTCTAATTTAGTGAAATGTCTTCTGCTTAGTTTACACATCACAGTTCTGGTTATCTCATGCCGTCCCATTTTTCATACATATTACATCCTCCAATCATGTGGTTGTCTAACATCAAAGTTTAGTTCATCTGTATCACGCATCAATTTGTTCTGAAGAACTAAATTGTTATTCGTTTTTCTTGTCGGCTTGAATTAACATGGCACAGAGAAAGAGGAAGCAACACAGAACGACAGGGAAAGAGGAGCGGGAGAATCCTGCAGATTCTACTGGTATTGATGGTGCAATAGAAGGTCAAAGTCCAGCGGAAAATTGTACCGACAAGGTATCCCGTACTACACGAGCTGCAGAACAAGCCAAACAGAAACAAATAGTTGCCACCAAACAAGCAGAGACAACCCTAGTTATTGCAGCATCTTCCACAGTACCACCAGCTGCACGATTTACTCGTTGGTCAACTCAGCTAGCAGCACGTTCCCAAGCTCTCTTGCCACCTGACACTACTTCCGAAGCACTCTTGACACAAGATGAGTTGGCAAGATCAGATGAACTTTGTGAGCTTCAACAGCAAGAAGGTAGTTGCTGGAGTCAAGTTACAGTTGCATGCTTCTTTATATATAGTCTCTTAGTTTGATGTACACTAACACTTCCTATGTTCGTTGTTGGACTAGCACCTAGGCGTAGGAGGAAACAAACATCAGGGATAATGCTCGATAGGTTAACTAAATCTAGAGGAGGAAGAATGGAGATCCGTTTTGAGGAAGGTTTAAAAAGACCACGTGATGCTACAGAGTCAACCAAGTTAGTATCAGAGGCAGCGGTTGCCGTTAGGTGTCATGTACGTATCCTCCCAACATGGAATCAGTACAGGAATGACAAAGAGAAAATCCAGTTCAACACCTTCCTCGACCATTTATCTGTAAGTATGTATGGAAACTAGTAATATCGTCTTGCTCTGTCCAATACTTTCTAGGTTCCTGATAATAAGACTCCCATAATTTTCAACAGATGAGGTTCAAGTTGGATAGCCAAGATGATGCAACCAGACAAGCTTGCACCCATTTTTTCAAGTCTGCTCTGCGACAGTATCGGTATAACTTGAGGAAAACTCACTTTGAAGGCAAGGCTAACAGTGAACTTGCCCAAACATCTACAGTGGAAAATATATTAGATGAAGACTGGGAGGCCTCATTAAACACTGGTCTGATCCGAAGTATCAGGTACATTATATATATGTTATCGGATCACATGTTGAAGTCCTATTTACGCATGTGCCACACAAATCTATCTTCTTATAGGTGAACTGTTCAAAGAACAAGGACAACCG
The DNA here is from genome assembly GCF_002162155.2 of Triticum dicoccoides. Taxonomy (NCBI): domain Eukaryota; kingdom Viridiplantae; phylum Streptophyta; class Magnoliopsida; order Poales; family Poaceae; genus Triticum; species Triticum dicoccoides. The sequence goes on along the minus strand of NC_041382.1, from coordinate 663,630,642 downwards.
TACGAAAGTGAAATTCCAAGAGATGACAAGATCTCGTAGCTATATTGCACACTGCGAGGCTCTTGTAATTAGTTGTTGTTTCACTCTTTTCGCTGTACCATATTATCAGATCTATATTGACTTGTTCCAAATGCAAAGGAAAGCCCGCAAGGACCAAAAAGTACCTGAACCAAATGTTGTGGAAATCTTCAAGGACTATCACACCAACAAGACGAAGGGCATGACTACACCAGTCAAAGCCGCTGTTGTAAGTCCTTAATCCTCATGCCTTTTAACTACTACTTACTCTGACTTGTGCCTTGAACTGCATGGTTTGCAGCCAATACCTATTACTCTTTTCAATTTTATACACAATTGTCTTAGTGTATCATTGCGCCTTACAAGGTTTAAAAGAGAGAAGTGATGTTCCTTTGATCTTGACCTGTAATCTAGTTCCATGCTAGACTTGCCCACACAACGTTACAATTGCCTGTTTGTCTGTTCTCAGTTGTTTTGTGATATGAATGATGTCATACTATGCTTACCGTATTATAAACTTTGTCTCTTTATCCTTAGTTGTCAATACAATGTGAAGAAATGGACAATACATTAGCCATGGTACATGGTCATATGTTTGGAACCTGGTTTTATTATGTACTTTGCAGTAAAATACAACTAATATTTTACATGGATTCATCAGAATAAGTTCTGTATATAGACCAAAGCTATTTTGTTTGGAGGTAAAAGCACCCCAGGTACCCTAACTTGCAGAGAATGTGATGATTTAGTCCCAAATTTGTAAGATACAACTTCACCATACCCTAACTTGCATTAGATGTGACGATTTGGTCCTGGGCCTATCCCAGCGTGACAAGTGGCAGCCAGATGGGTGGACCGGTCTTTGCCTGCACTTTTGCAAAAACACCCTGCCATCTTGTCTAATTAACCCGCGCTACATGGTGAACCATCAGTGTTTGGTGGTTGGACTGAAATTTTCAACATCGATCCTTTGGATGGGAGCACCATCAGTAGCACCTCCCGTGCAAATGGGCATCAAGAACTACAAAATCTATTCTATGAAAAGAACATAAGTCCAGTTTGATTTGATTCCTTACCTCAAGAACCTTCTCCATTATGCCCATGTCCAAAAGGTCCGGCTTGAGTCCCACTCCATTTGCAGTGATTAGGTGAGGCCCTGCAGATTGGTTCAGTTAGCAGCATGAGTATATAGAAACTAAAAGAAGAAGACTACATCATTTACGGAAAGCCCGATAGGCTACTTGGCTTGCCACCATTCAGAATATTTGCTTGGGCGGCAGGTTCAACTCCATAGATCTTCGCATTGGGATTCTTCTCCTTGAGGTACTTGCCGACGCCGGTGACAGTACCATCACTGCCGATCCCCATGCTATAAACAATTGGATAAATGCTAATTTGCTATAAACACTAAAGTTTGCACAAAACAATACTGGATGAAAATTAGCACTGAAAGCTTTAGTGTGCACCATGCCAATATATTTATCTACAGGTAATTGCAAGTGGCAACGTACTCCTCATGGTTCCTGAGTTAACTGCCTGCTGCATGATTTCCGAGTTATACAAGGACTATTCACTCCGTAATTTAGCAAACACGTGTCTGTAACTTCAACCATCTCTAGTGCATGATAACATTCAAGTGATGAGCCAGTGCACCTAAAGAGCTCATATAATGTAAGTTTCTCCAAAAAATATACATTGCATTATTTATGTATTTAACATTTCAACTGTTTGTAGGATTAACTAATTCAGCTATACCAGTACAAAATAAAAAGAAGTGCACACCACGATCTGTTTTATTTCCTTGCAACTAGAAGTAAATGGTTCTCAAGAAATAGTGTCACTAACTGGAACTGCAACTGGGACTCAAAACATAGCTATGTAATTCTGTATTTTTAACAGTATAGATAAATTTGATATACGCAGAAACTATAATGTCACGGAAATATCACAATTGTAAATTAATCATTTCCCCTAGTTTCTGCATGCAGCAGGTAAATGACAATTTCAACAACAACTTCAACTGAATGGAATGGGAATTGTTTTGTGCAAAACTATAATGATCAGTACACTAACAAAGATGATAAAAATAGAGCATGAAAAACACGATTTGTCAGACCATGGCAGTTCAGCAGTGAGAACACAATCAGATTGGAAGAACATATTGAGCTTAGTAGCTTACCTTTTGCTTCTAGGATGAACCAGCCATCTTTGTGGCCTTGTGGGTCGTACTAGAAATTTCAGCATTGATCCTTTCGACCATCAGCTTCAGTAGCACATATACTTCCCCACGCAAATTCTAGCAGTCAAGGCTGTAGTGGCAAAGTGAGCATCGAATCAATAAGGCAAACGGATTTTATTTCACCTTTGATAACTGGCTAAAGTACATAATGAACCATACAATCTGTTATTTTACAGGATGAACCACAGATTGCCGGCAAACACTAACAACATAACGAGAAGCGACAAGACTTAACAAACTTAGGAGTGACTCAATTCCTTTTACAACTAGTATTGGCCAAGGAGCACGACTGCTTAGAGCTAAAACAGATGCTCTAAGCAAACAAAGGAGTAGAACAAGAACTTGAATGAAGAACATTCCCAAACTGATTTATAAGAAGCAGCTATCTCAGAGGCTTCATGGTCTGGAGCAGAGAGGACAAATCCATCTAGTGCAGGCAAACCTGCGAGATGTTAGGCTGTATCGCTGCGGTGGTAGACGACAACCACCTCTTTTGTGGCAAGGTTGAGGCGAATGAGGCCAACTCTACCGACATATAAGATGACAGTGCCACTCCTTAGCCCGAACCCTTCAAACTGAACTGAGCTGTGCACGCCCCAGTCCTGCTTGTCTATCAGCACCTGTCGGATCCATCTCGGCAGCGAGCTCGGCTCCCCCTCGATGGGTGGTAACATGGTCCACATTGATATAACCTGGGTCTCCAAGACCACAATCTTGAGCCTCCCGTCCACCGAAGCGGCCAGGAGGAGGCCCAGGTGGCTCATAGAGGCAGTCATTCTGCTAGTGCAGCCCCGCGGCAGATCAATCACGGTGGCCTCCATGGTGTCGACGTCCACAGCGACGATGTACGGCTCCAGGCTAGACAGGTGCCTCCCGGCGGCAGCGGCTCCGGGTTGTAGTGCTGCACAGCCAGTGGACGGTGCGGCCGATGACCAGGGGGTAGGAGTCGTGGAACGGCCTGGACTGACGGCGAGGGAGTGCCGCGCAGACGGGCCCCAGTGGCCCTCCCTGGAAGATTAAATCTGGATGCGCATGCGCTCGTCGGCGACGAGGAGCTTGAAGGCACGGAAGAAAACTAGTACTGTTTCTCTAGGTTTGTAACTTTCTTATCCAACTCCTCCTGGAGCGCACGCGCCGCCGCCGCCGCAATCCCCGCGCCCACCTTGGTCTCGGCGAGCACGGCCTTGGCCTTGAGTAGCTCCGCCCGCAGCGCGTCCGCCTCGGTGGTGTCGCGCTCCCGCGCCTTCATTTTCCTGCACAGCTCCTCCCGCGCCGCCGCCGCCTTGGTCGTCTCGTCGAGCTCGACTCGGCCTTGCACAGCTCCGCCCGCAGCGCGTCCGCCTCGGTCTCCCGCACCTTCAGCTTCCTGCGCAACTCCCCCTGTGCAGCTCTCCCTTGGCTTCTGCTAGAATTTGCATGGGAGGTGCTACTGAAGCCGTGCTCCCATCGAAAGGATCGATGTTGAAAATTTCAGTCCAACACCACCGAACACTGATCGTTCACCATGTAGCATGGGGTAATTAGACAAGATGGCAGGGTGTTTTTTGCAAAAGTGCGGGTGAAGACCGGTCCACCCACCTAGCTGCCACTTGTCGCGCTGTGATAGGCCCAGGACCAAATCATCACATCCAGTGCAAGTTGGGGTATGGTAGAATTGCATTTTACAAGTTGGGGACTAAATCATCACATTCTCTGCAAGTTAGGGTACCTGGGGTGCTTTTACCTCTTTTGTTTGGTTTTGCTGCCTTCTTAATATCTTCTGTTCTGGTACTACTAATGTAAAAACTCAACTTTCCAGCAAGCTATGGAAAAAATGGTGGAACCGCCACCTTCTGAAGGTGGTGAGGCAACTATAACCGCAATGTCAGCTCTTGCTGCAGTGGGTCAGTACCTATCCACTAACAGTGCCAAAAGCACGTTCCTGCGTAATACTGGTGAGGGAGTCCTGGATTAGGGGGTCTCCGGGCAGCCGGACTATATCCATTGGTCGGACTGTTAGACTATGAAGATACAAGATTGAAGACTTAGTCTCGTGTCCGGATGGGACTCTACTTGGCGTGGAAGGCAAGCTAGGCAATATGGATATGTGCATCTCCTCCTTTGTAACCGACCTTGTCTAACCCTAACCCTCTCCGGTGTCTATATAAACCAGAGGGTTTTAGTCCATAGGACAACATACAATCATACCATAGGCTAGCTTCTAGGGTTTAGCCTCTCTGATCTCGTGCTAGATCTACTCTTGTACTACCCATATCATCAATATTAATCAAGCAGGACGTAGGGTTTTACCTCCATCAAGAGGGCCCGAACCTGGGTAAAACATCGTGTCCCCTGCCTCCTGTTACCATCCGCCTTAGACGCACAGTTTGGGACCCCCTACCCGAGATCCACCGGTTTTGACACCGACATTGGTGATTTCATTGAGAGTTCCTCTGTGTCGTCATCATTAGGCTTGATGGCTCCTACTATCATCGATGGCGATACTGTCCAGGGTGAGACTTTTCTCCCCGGACAGATCTTCGTGTCTGGCGGCTTTGCACTGCGGGCCAATTCGCTTGGCCATCTGGAGCAGATTGAAAGTTACGCCCCTGGCCACCAGGTCAGGTTTGGAAGCTTAAACTACATGGCCGATATCCGCGGAGACTTGATCTTCGACGGATTCGAGCCTCTGCCTTGTGCGTCACGCGGTCACGATAAGTACGATTTAGCTCTACCATCGGACAGTGTTAAGGAGATCGCACCGGCAGCCGCTCCGACCCTCAATTCGGAGCAAGTTGCGCCTTCTGCGGACGGGTGGATGGACCCCGCCACGGAGGCCTTACCCTCAGCAGCGATCGAGCCAAACATCGACTTTACCTTGCACGAGAGTCATGTTGTTAAACTGCCGGATACTTCTCCGGCCACGGACTCCGAACCGCCTGCACCCGTTCCAATCGGATCCGGTTGGGCGCCAATCATGGAGTTTACCTCCGCGGATATCTTTCAGCACTCGCCCTTCGGCGATATACTGAATTCATTAAAGTCTCTCTCCTTGTCAGGAGAATCCTGGCCGAATTATGCCCGGCAGGATTGGGATGCGGATGACGAAGAAATTCGCCACCCACCCACCACCCACTTAATAGCCACTATCGATGACTTAACCGACATGCTCGACTTCGACTCCGAAGACATCGACAGTATGGACGACGATGCAGGAGACGAACAGGAACCACTGCCCACAGGGCACTGGACGCCCACTTCACCACATGACGTATACATGGTGGACACACCAAAAGAAAACGACGACGAGGAACGGAAGGATGCAACGAAGGGTTGTTCCCTCGAGAAGCAATCAAAACGGCGGCGTAAGTGCCGCCCCAAATCCCGCCTCGGTAGAAACAACGATCATACAGACCCAACGTTAGAGCAGGGGGAACCATTGCCGGACCACGGCAACACGGAGAATCAAGCCGAACAACCCGACTCTGTCAAAGATCGTAGTCCAGATGACGTCACACCGGACAGACACCCAGAGCAACAGAATGCCCATCAAAGGCTCATTTCCACCACGAGGAGTCTAAAAAAGCAGAAGCAAAGGCTCAAGGTTGCGCAAGACACACTCCAAATCAGATGGAGCAAAGTACTCAACATAGCAGCGAAGTACGGTGGTAATCGCCCCACTAAGAGCTACCCGAAGCGGAAGTTGCTACCTGAATTTGATGAGGAGGCCTTAGATCCCCCACAACCAAAAATCAAAACAGCCATCTGGCCGGATAGGCGACCTCACGGCCAACATAGAGCGGCAAATAACGCCGCACATAAGCCAATACGCGATCCACGCGAGGACTCGCATCAAAAGGACGGTGCAACCAGATCCATCTATGGACCACGTAAGCACGCTCCAGCATACAATGCAACACAACAAACATCCGAACAACGCGGTACACCCAGATACAGGGGTGCCGCACACCCCCTATGTTTCACCGATGAGGTGCTGGACCATGAATTTCCAGAGGGATTCAAACCCGTAAATATAGAGGCATACGACGGAACAACAGACCCTGGGGTCTGGATTGAGGACTATATCCTCCATATCCATATGGCTCGAGGAGATGATATCCACGCCATTAAGTATTTACCCCTCAAACTCAAAGGGCCAGGTCGGCACTGGCTTAAGAGCCTCCCCAAAAGCTCCATTGGAAGCTGGGAAGAGTTCGAAGACGCTTTTCGGGCAAATTTTTAAGGGACTTATGTCCGACCTCTGGACACGGACGATTTGAGTCACATAACTCAACAGCCCGGAGAGTCAGCCCGAAAGCTTTGGAACAGGTTTCTTACTAAAAAGAACCAAATAGTCGATTGTCCGGACGCCGAAGCCTTGGCAGCTGTCGGAGTAATCGACCACGGGTACCCCGAGGACAGCAAGACGATATTTCAAGACATCGGGGCTAGCAAAGCCCCTCAGTCCGACTGCCCGGCTGCTCCTGCCAGCTCCCCGTTCGACTGCTCTACCCGGCCGGCTGCCGACTACGCCAACCAGCCGGCTGCCGACTCCGCCAACCAGCCGGCTGCCGACTGCAGCCCAACCCGACACCGACAAGACCCCGACATGGCGGCCATACCGCGGATGAGACGGTTGTACCTCGATGCTATCATGTATAGTGTCACTTGTCCCCTGGCACTATTTATGAAGTGACCCAGGGGACAAGCATGACACCCCATCATGCCTACATAGCTTACTCTCTAAGCTAGCCATGCCTATATATATGGGCATCCATCCATCCATCCAGGATGATGGACACTCTCACGCACACACCCACGGCCAAGTGCTATTCGGCCACTAGAGCTTGCATGCTCATCTGGTCACCCGCATATATACGAGGCCAGATGCCTATGGCACTGACCTCAGATACAGCTCCAGGAGCAGCTCTGTACCAGATATACCAGATACACTTAGACATGCAGCAGTAGGAGTATTATCTCTAGGAGAGCTCCAAAGCTGGGTAAATCACCGCGTGCTACTCGCATACCCGCTCTCGGGCCTATCAGCAGCAGTCTTACCCACACACTAAGCCCTTGTGGCATCTGTCGACTCGCAAGCCCCCCGTGAGAATACCACGACAGTTGGCGCCCACCGTGGGGCGGTACTTTGCTACCACGCTGCTGCTGGTTTCGTAGTCCGGGCGGGACCATCTTCGTCATCTCCGCCGCGGCTGTCGCGCCGTCTCTCCGGTAGCGCTCGGGGGCTCGACTTCAACCCGCCACCGGAGCGGCCTCGTGGGACGGCGCGCCCTCGCCGTCATCCTCTTCGTCCTTACCACTATGGTGTCACGTCGTCCCTCCGTTAGCGGTCGGGGGCTCGACATCGACATGCCTCCGGAATGGCCGTGAGGGGCGTTGCGTCCTTGCCGTTGGCCTTGCCTTCTTCACCACCACCGCAACGCCGACCGTCTGTTCGCACGCGCGCCGCGCACGGGGTTTCGTTTCGGTCGGCCGTGGCCATTCGCACGCCGCTTGCATCTGCTCCCCTCCTCACTGCGCCTTGCTCTGGCTGGAACGTGTTGTCGCTCCTCCACATTTCGCCTATACAAGCTAGGTAGATGCTAGTCAAACATGGTCAAACACTATCCGTGCACCATTCAGATGCTAGCCATACATTAGTCAGATGCTAAGTTTCCTCTGAGCCTCCGAGATGCTGGCTCGCCTGCGTCCCGCTTCGCCCACGCGCACGCCCAGCCGCGGCCACACTGCTCCATCCGCGCGCCTCCGCCCGTGCCGGCAACCGTGCCCGCGCTGGCCTCCACTCCGCCCCGCTTCTCCGCTGGACGGCCGCCTCCCGCAGCGCCGGATCCAGGTCCAGCTTCCCCTGCGCGCCTGCGGCTCCGCCCTGGCCGACCCCGGATTGCCTCGTCTGTCCCCGCCAGACGCCGGCTACGGCCGCGACCCATCGCCCGCTATGCCTCCTGCGCCGGTTGCTCATGGCCCGCCGGGTCCGGCCTCCCGTCTCGTCGGTCTTCCCCGCGCTGTCCGAGTTGGCTGTGGTTACGACCCTTCGGCCAACCGCTGCCTCGCCCCGGTCCAGCTTCATGCGCGTTCGGCATCCGCCTGGCCTGCCGCCCGCAGGCCGTCTGCCCCGGCCGTCCGGCTCCCTACGCGCCCACAGCCTCCGCCGGCTGCGGCGCACGCCGTGTGCGCCGCTCGTCTCCCGAGCCACCGCACTGTGCGCGCGTTGGCTCCGCCCGCCGGTCACACCGCCTGGCACCCGCCCGTCGGCACGCGGCCCGCGCCGACTGCAGTCTCAGCCGGCCCCGTGACTACGCGGCCTCCCGCCTCCTGCAGGCCGGCCTAGCCTCCCGCGCCGTCTGGCCTCGTCCCGCTCCCAGTGTCTGAGTCGCCGGCTTCTGCGCCACCTCCCACCGCGCCCGCCGGCTCCGCCCACTCACCAACTCGGCACGACCGGGCCGCCGCCTCGCCTACCCGGCCTCCCACAAGACGGCTGGCCGGCTCGCTCGCCGGGTCTGGCCTCCTCCCGCACCGCCCGTGGTTCCGGCCTCCCCCGAGCACTCCCGTGTCGGGCCTCCTCCTGGTCGTACGTCGGCCGCCTGCTCCACCTCAGCACCGGGCCGGCTCACGCCCTCGCCGGCTGCTCCAGCGCCGGCTCCACCGTGCTCCCTCCGCCGTCCTATGATACGGCCGCGCCCGAGCACCCCCGACGTCCGCGCGCGTTCTGGCCATGTGCTGCCCGCCCTGCGGCCAGCTCCGGGTCGCCGGCGTCGCCAGCCGGCTCGCGCTCAGCCGGCTCCTCTCCGTCTCCGCCCCGCGCCTCCGCCTCCAGTCGGCCGCTACTCCGGGCCGGCTCCTGACCCGCGCGCCTCTCGCCCCCGCCTCCGTGGGCCACCCCTGGCCGGCTGGCTCCGCTTTCGCCCGCGGCGGACACTTCCTCGACCCCACCTCCAAGCCTCACCCCCGGCCGCCTACGCCGTGTCCGCCGGGTCGCCAGGCCGGCCTGGCCGCCTGCTCCGCTTCAGCGGGCCACCAGGGTTGACTCCCGCGCCCGCCTGCTGTGTTGCTCCGCCTGCCATGCTCCTCTCGCCGGCTCCATCATGCTCCAGCCGCGTCCGGCCTCTACTCCCGCCGGCTTGCCGCTCCAGCCGGCGGCCGGCTTCACGCGTCGGGTCCGCCTCCTCCCCGCACCCATCCGGCTGCCAAATCCGGCTGCTGGCTCGTCGCCTCGGCTGACTGGGCTAGCTCCCAACCGCCCCCTGCATTGGCCGGCCTTCGCGAGCACCTTCCTGGGCTCGGCCATCGCCGCCCCTCCTGCGAGCGCGCTCGGGTCGCCTCGCGCCTGCCGGCTGCTCCCAGTGGGCTCTTCTGCAGGCTGCACAAAGAAGAAAGGGAGGGGGAGTCTGACTGAAAAGTCAAAAGAGCCGGCTCCCCATCCCGTCCAAAAGAGATGCCGGCTGAATATGGGTCCAGCTGCAACAAAAAAAAGAAGAAGAGCGAGAGGTAGGATGCGAGCCGCCTGCTCGTTTCCAGAAGTCCGACTACCCAGCCGGATGGAAAAGAAATATGCGTCCGGCTGCCCGCAGCTGGACAAAGAGAAGGAGAAAGAAGACAAAGTAGTTGCCGGGAGATCCGGCCCGACTGCTCAGCAGTCGGCCCAGATCTCGGGGGCTACACCTAGCGGGTGCGCTGACGCGCCCCCGCGAGAGAGAAGACAAAGTAGTTGCCGGGAGATCCGGCCCGACTGCTCAGCAGTTGACCCGAATCTCGGGGGCTACACCTAGCGGGTGCGCTGACGCGCCCCCGCGAGAGAGAAGACAAAGTAGTTGCCGGGAGATCCGGCCCGACTGCTCAACAGTCGGCCCAAATCTCGGGGGCTACACCCAGCGGGTGCGCTGACGCACCCCCTCGAGGAAGAAGACAAAGTAGTCGTCGGGAGATCCGGCCCGACTGCTCAGCAGTCGGCCCGAATCTCAGGGGCTACACCCAGCGGGTGCGCTGACGCGCCCTCGCGCGAGAGAGAAGACAAAGTAGTTGCCGGGAGATCCGGCCCGACTGCTCAGCAGTCGGCGAATCTCAGGGGCTACACCTAGCGGGTGCGCTGACGCGCCCCCGCAAGAGAGAAGACAAAGTAGTTGCCGGGAGATCCGGCCCGACTGCTCAGCAGTCGGCCCGAATATCGAGGGCTACACCTAGCGGGTGCGCTGACGCGCCCCCGCGAGGAAGAAGACAAAGTAGTCGTCGGGAGATCCGGCCCGACTGCTCAGCAGTCAGCCCGAATCTCGGGGGCTACACCCAGCGGGTGCGCTGACGCGCCCTCGCGAGAGAGAGAAGACAAAGTAGTTGCCGGAAGACCCGGCCCGACTGCTCAGCAGTCGTCCCGAATCTCGGGGGCTACACCCAGCGGGTGCGCTGGCGCGCCCCCGCGAAGATTGCAGACAAGAGAAAAGTTTTGTCTGGCTGCCACCAGCCGGCAGAAGAGAAAAAGAAGAAAAAGGGCATTGCAAGACGCCTCGCCGCCTGGCCGGTCGAGCCTGACCGGCCGGGACCCCCTTCGAGCATCCAAGGGCTCGAGGGCTACACCCAGCGGGTGCGCCGACGCGCTCCGCGAGCGCCGAGTCGCGCCGGCTGTCTTCGACGACCGCGACTACACGAAAATCAATGTGAGCTCCTCGCCCGCATATTTTTGCATCGCGCAAGCACGGATAACCCCGAGCGATGCTCGGGGTCTATCTCCGCATTTTAGTTACAGTTGCATCACTGTTTGCCCCGGTGCCAGCCAGAGTTGGCCCAGGGGCTGGCCGCTTGGCCTAAGACGTTTTGTTCCCGCAGACGGCTTAGTAGCGTGCGCAGTACCAAAGGCTCACTCTTAGTCACAGACCGCAGAGCGGCTGTCCGGCTAGCAAGGGTGAACACTGGAGGCCACCCACGCGAAAAACGTCCGGGAAGAAAAACGGTTCGGGCGACCCGGCCGTTTTCCTTTACAAGTATCTACTCGGTTGAATCTGCACCTAGACTCTGAGTACTGTACACTCCACTTCGCGGCCCACTCTTAGCCACAGACCGCAGAGCGGCTGTTCGGCAAGCAAGAGCACAAGCCAAAAAGCGGAGGGAACACGAAAAAGATTAAGGGGGCTCGGACGAAACCGAGTCGGCACCCTCCGCATAAAACTTGCAATGCTAAAAGCAAACATTTTATATATCCACATGGACTAACTTTGTCTTTTTCATGATCATTTCCATGAACACTCGCCAAAAAACCTCCTCCCAACTTTGCCAAGTTGCCCGGAGGCTTGGGGGCTACTGTCGGAGTAATCGACCACGGGTACCTCGAGGACGGCAAGACGATATTTCAAGACATCGGGGCTAGCAAAGCCCCTCAGTCCGACTGCCCGGCTGCTCCTGCCGGCTCCCCGTCCGACTGCTCTACCCGGCCGGCTGCCGACTACGCCAACCAGCCGGCTGCCGACTCCGCCAACCAGCCGGCTGCCGACTGCAGCCCAACCCGACACCGACAAGACCCCGACGTGGCGGCCATACCGCGGACGAGACGGCTGTACCTCGATGCCATCATGTATAGTGTCACTTGTCCCCTGGCACTATTTATGAAGTGACCCAGGGGACAAGCATGACACCCCACCATGCCTACATAGCTTACTCTCTAAGCTAGCCATGCCTATATATATGGGCATCCATCCATCCATCCAGGATGATGGACACTCTCACGCACACACCCACGGCCAAGTGCCATTCGGCCACTAGAGCTTGCATGCTCATCTGGCCACCCGCATATATACGAGGCCAGATGCCTATGGCACTGACCTCAGATACAGCTCCAGGAGCAGCTCTGTACCAGATATACCAGATACACTCAGACATGCAGCAGCAGGAGTATTATCTCTACGGAGAGCTCCGAAGCTGGGTAAACCACCGCGTGCTACTCGCATACCCACTCCCGGGCCTATCAGCAGCAGTCTTACCCACAGACTAAGCCCTTGTGGCATCTGTCGACTCGCAAGCCCCCCGTGAGAATACCACGACAGCAGCTTTTAAGCATAGCGTCCATGACGAATGGCTTGCCAGACACCTCGGCCAAGAAAATCTAAGAACAATGGTGGCATTAACAAGCCTCATGACCCGCTTTTGCGCGGGTGAGGATAGCTGGCTAGCCAGATGCAGCATCAGCAACCCCAGTACATCTGAATTTAGAGATGGAAACGGGAAATCACGGCGCAACAACAATAACAAACGCCGGAATAAAGAAGACATCACGAAGAGCACGGCAGTAAACGCCGAATTCAGAAGCTCTCAGCTAGGTCAGCAAAGGTCGCCCTCTAAAGGCGCCAGAGACGAACTGTCCATCCTAAAAAAATTCTGGACCAAGTATGTCAGATCCATAGCACCCCTGGTAAACCCGCTAATCATACCCACAGAGAATGTTGGGTCTTCAAGCAGTCCGACAAGCTAAACGCCGTACACAAGGGGGAGAATACACCAAGCAAAGACGAGGATGAGCCTCTCAAGCAAGACACTGGGGAACAAAAGAAATTTCCACCAGAAGTCAAAACAGTAAACGTGCTACACGTGATCAAGGGGAGAAACAAAGTGGCACTCCCAGAAAAATATGCCCAATGGCCTATCACCACGGAGTCCTGCCACTGGTCGTCTCAACCGATCACTTTCGACCATCGTCATTACTCAGCAAGTATCCGGCGTGCAGGATGGGCTGCCCTGGTATTAGACCCAATAATTGACGGATACCACTTCACACGAGTCCTGATGGACGGTGGCAGCAGTTTAAACCTGATATACCAGGATACAATCCGCGAAATGGGGATAGACCCAATGAAAATTTGCCATAGCAATACTACCTTTAAAGGTGTAACGCCTGGCCCAGGGGCTCATTGCACGGGCACGGGCTCCCTGCTACTAAAGGTTATATTCGGCTTCCCTGATAACTTCCGTAGCGAACATTTAACCTTCCACATTGCTCCGTTCCAAAGTGGCTATCAATCACTACTTGGATGCGAAGCTTCCGCTCGCTTTAATGCAATACCGCATTACGCTTCACTCACGCTCAAGATGCCCGGTCCACGTGGCACCATTATAGTGAATGGAAATGTTGAGCGATCTTTGCGCGCCGAAGAGAACGCGACTGCCTTGGCAGTCGCACACTAAAAAAGGCCTCACCAACCAAAGCATTTGGTAGATCATCAAGACCACGGACACGGTTAGACGAGTCCGGCGCAGCTATATGTAATTCACACCGGATTGATGGCCACACCCCTATTACAAATACAAGGGGCTCAACACGCGCAGACAAGTGGCAATTTTTACTCATCTTGAATTATACATGGTTTCTTTAAAAACTACCTTTTTGCACGACAACTTTTTCACCTAAGTTCCTCTCTTTTACAGATGACCATCGTGCTACACCCGTCCAGGATATGGCACAACGGAGACACAGGCGCAGACGTGCAGCAGGGACCCGCTCCAAGGATTCTTTTTAGATTAAGACCCTGCGTAAACCTTTTTTACTGTCTCTTGTTGATACACATCCCTCGGATTCTTAGTACAATTGAGAAGGATGCTGACGTCTTGGCATGTGGCCACGCCAGAATAACGCACGTACCTGGACATAAGGGGCTTCTTACAAAGGGCACTATTCAGGCCCGGTTTATACCATAAAGACCGAATACCTTAGGGAGTGTTAGGCGTCGCGAGTTTGGCCTTATATGCATCAGCTCTGAATCATGTCTTTGGTCAAATGTTGGGTTTGCCCGGCTCCTGTGTTTTGGTGCCTTAAGTTCTGTTCTATCGGCTAAGGCAGCACCAGGAGAACTACTGCGATTGTGCCCTGGTTCATCCGGACGAGCACCTTAGTAGAGAAAGCTGAAATCTGACTATCATGATATAGCGCGAGACTGGTCAACCACTCGATGACCTGTCGGAATGTTAGAATTCCTCCGCTTAAACGAAGGGTCGTTTCCGGGCCAGGCATATACGCACCCCGAGTTCAGGAGAGTGCGGAGCCACCAGGGGCTATATAGTAGTCCCACCGTCAAACTCCTATGGCTAAGTGAAAGTGTTAAAGCATCATAGTCCGGTTGCCTCGTTCGCTGTGCTATCACCTCCTTAGTAGGACCAAGACGTTGGGTTAAGTGTGAACACATGTTTTCTGCGAGCACCTCCGCATTATATGCGTGGGGGTTGAAGCCGATGACTGCAATCTTTCAGGTTATATACATATATACATAAACGGCCGCACAGGAGGCATCATATTACTTTCCGGCAAAAGTATAAATACAACCTTACTATATTTCATAAAAACATTGTGTTTACAATGGGAATACATGTCACTCAAACATAATATTCTTCGAGCACTGGGCCTCTATTAAACGAGCACCCTCAAGAACTTCTTCAAAATAGTGCTCGGCAGCCACTCGGCCTATGGCCGAACCCTGCGCCGCAACAGTGGTAGCATCCATCTCCGCCCAGTATGCTTTGACACGGGCAAAGGCCATCCGCGAGCCTTCTATGCACGCCGACCTCTTCATCGCATTGATGCGCGGCACCGCACCAAGGAACTGTTGCACTAAGCTGAAATAGTTGTTCGGCTTCGGCTTCTCCGGCCACAGATGATCTACGACAGACCTCATGGCAAGTCCGGACAATCTATTAAGTTCGGCCCATTCGGCTAGCTCATAAGTCAAGCGAAGCGGACGCTCTGGAACGTTAAATTGCGACCAAAACAGCTTGTCCACTTCACGATCTGTCCGCTCTTGGAAGTATTCGACCGCATCAACATCGCTTGCTGCCAAGTCCATATATGCGTCTGCCGAACTCCACAACCGATCCAAAGAGGCATACCGCGGATCTCCGAACTTCCTCTGCAGCAGAAAGGGCTTCCCAGCCGCAATATCCCCGGCTTCACGCAGCTCCTCCTTCTTCGCCCTCATAGCAGAGCGGGTGTCTTTGGTCGCCATCGTGGCCTTTTCAAGGTCCGCTGCCTTCACTCGGTTCTCTTCTTCAAGGAACTGGCAACGGTTGGCAGTGTCTTTTAATTTTACGGCCATCTTAGCCATCTTCTCTCTGCTTTCGTAATGCGCAGCCTTCTCGGCTCTTAACTCTTCGGCCGCCTTCAAAGCAGCCGCATTACTAACTCTTGCTTGTTCCTTGGCTCGGGCAAGTTCCGCCCGAAGGGTCTCCATGGTGGCAGCTCCGTCTGCAGTCACAACATATTAAAGATACTGGCATCATGCTGCTCTTATTATGTGACATTCACCAGAAAACATTACTTACCCTATGACTCGTCAAGCCGCTTGTTAACAAGCTCGATGTCGGCGTCTGCCGCATCCAGCTGCCGCTTTAGTTCGGCAAACTCATTAGTCTGGCTAGCCACCGGAGCTTCCACCACCTACACATAAAGGCAGTCTGGTTATTACCTGGGACTATGATCCTCTGTTCGCAGCCGTTCTCGACGACAACCAGAGTCTCAGGGGCTACTATCTACACAGGGCACACCTAACATGTGCGGTACTATCAAAAAGTATATCATTTCACGTACCTCAAAGCCCATCAGTAGACTCATAAAGGCTTCATGTAATCCGCTTTCGGTGGACGAAATTCTTTCCATCACCGTACCCATCAACGTACGGTGTTCTTCTGAGATGGCCGCTCGCTCCAACAGCTCCCTTAGAACATCCGACCGCATACTAGACGGTGCCAGACTCTTTTGTTTTCTCTCTTCGAGAGCCGGACGCTGGGGACTTCGGGTGACTATGGGATTATCTTCTTGCCTCACCGGATCCAGAGAGGCCCTCCGTGAAGACACTTCAAGGTCGCCCGCTTCTTGAGCGGGGGAGTCCGGGGGAGGCGTTTCGCTCTCCATCATCTCCGAAAGAAGATCCCCCGAAGACGAGCTCAGCTGAGAAGGGCTAAGATCCGAACTACAAGATATATGCTTCGGTTATTTTCCTTAGAGGAAAGGTAGTATATCTTCACTATTAAAGTATTTTTGATCACTTACGGCTCGAGGGCTGATCCCCGCGCGGACTTTGTGCGGTAAGAGCACCCCCCGAGGTAGGACCCTTCCGGATCCTCAGAGGCAGTCCTCTTCCTCCCCCGTAGCGAGAGAAGTTCAGAGTCTTCTCCTTGGTTATCCTCCCTTATGTAGACGCTCATTCCCTCGGTTGGAACTGGCAGCGATGGGGGCCCGCTTTCGCCCACATTATTCCCCCCTGTATCTTCCTTCGAGGGCTCCGAGCAAGGTGCGAGCTCGAGCATCTTTTCCAGTACCGGATTTTCCAAACCCTCAGGGAGGGGGGCCAAACACCGAATCATCTTCGCCTTTGTTAGCCAGTCCTGGTCAAATGGTGATTTCTTAGAAATGACGTCATGGTAAATAAAAGATGGTGTGTTTGGCTAGAGGATTACTTACTTGGTCGGCGGCACGGTTGCTACTCAGGCCCACGTCCTCGGTAGTATCTGGACACTCTGCTTGAGGTCCGGAGAATGACTTGTACATCTCCTTGTGCGTCAGGCCGAGGAAACTTTGAATAGCGCGTGGTCCTTTTGGGTTGAATTCCCACAAGCGAAGGGGCCGACGTTTGCAAGGCTGGACTCGACGAACCAGCATGACTTGCATTACCATAACCAAATTAAAATCTCCCTCGAAGAGATCTTGAATACGGCTTTGCAGTATAGGCACGTCCTTGGCTGGACCCCAGCTCAGCCCTCTGCTAATCCATGACATCAGTTGTGCTGGGGGGCCCGAGCGGGAAGCGGGGGCGGCCACCCACTTGGCACTTCTGGGGGCTGTGATGTAAAACCACCCCCGTTGCCATAATCCGGACACCTCTGGAAAGAAACCTTTTGGCCACGGAGCTCCTGCAATCTTGCTTATTAATGCTCCTCCGCACGCTACGTGCTGTCCCTCGATTGTCTTTGGCTTCACATCAAAGGTCTTGAGCCACTGGCCGAAGTGAGGGGTAATGCGGAGGAAGGCCTCACACACGACAATAAATGTTGAGATGTGGAGAAAGGAGTCCGGGGCTAGATCGTGGAAGTCTAGCCCGTAATAGAACATCAAACCCCTTACGAAGGGATCCAGAGCGAGGCCTAGACCTCGGAGGAAGTGGGAGATGAACACGACGTCTTCGTTGGGTTCGGGAGTAGGGACGACCTGCCCTCAGACAGGCAGCCGATGCGAAACCTCGGCGGTCAGGTATCTGGCCTCCCTCAACTTCTTGATATCTTCTTCCGTAATGGAGGAGGGCATCCATCGGCCTTGAAGGCTGGATCCGGACATGATTAAAGGTCCAGAGCACCTGACCTGGGGGAAGGGTTCGATTGAGCACGGGAGAGAAAAGAGTAAAAGCCTTGGCCCTTTATAAAAAGGGTGAATAGCAAGCGTCCTCTCCATGGCCGTTTGGGGCTTGCCTATAATCTAGGAGTCCTAGATGCGGTTGGGTTACCCACGCCCGTATTGATGAGAATCCCGTGATAAGGGGACATGATCTTTGCTTTGACGAGACGTGTCAAAAAACTGCCTTGTGTTATGTGCGGGGCTAGTTAAAAGGAACGGTTTGAATAATCACCGGGCCGTGACATAATGTCGTATTGCCAAAACAAGTCAGCAAATTGGATTTGTGGAAATATTATTCTCTCTACAGTGGTATGTGGAACTTATTTTGCAGGGTCAGACACTATCCTTGTATTCAAATTCTTCTGTGGTGTATTCGGAGGAGGAACCCGCCTTGCAATGCCGAAGACAATACTGCGCGCCGGACTCATCGTCATTGAAAGCCTGGTTCAGGGGCTATTGAGGGAGTCCTGGATTAGGGGGTCTCCGGGCAGCCGGACTATATCCATTGGCCGGACTGTTAGACTATAAAGATACAAGATTGAAGACTTCGTCTCGTGTCCGGATGGGACTCTACTTGGCGTGGAAGGCAAGCTAGGCAATACGGATATGTGCATCTCCTCCTTTGTAACCGACCTTGTGTAACCCTAACCCTCTCCGGTGTCTATATAAACCGGAGGGTTTTAGTCCGTAGGACAACATACAATCATACCATAGGCTAGCTTCTAGGGTTTAGCCTCTCTGATCTCGTGGTAGATCTACTCTTGTACTACCCATATCATCAATATTAATCAAGCAGGATGTAGGGTTTTACCTCCATCAAGAGGGCTCGAACCTGGGTAAAGCATCGTGTCCCCTGCCTCCTGTTACCATCTGCCTTAGACGCACAGTTCAGGACCCCCTACCCGAGATCCGGCAGTTTTGACACCGACAACTGGGTTGGTTGTTAAGGCAATCTCGTCCAAACTGCCTCATGATCAAGATATGCAAGCTCAAAACAATGTTATATCTGCGCTCCTGACACAAGTCCTTCCCTAACAGGGACCCTTTGTGAAATAAGGACAAACATTGTTCCATGTCGTCAAGATATGCATGGTTTTGAAACTAGACTATCAGACATTTGCTATGTTGTTCAGAAGCCTAGGAGAAATGAAGGCGGAGGTTATGGTGCTCCATCGGACAATACAGCATGATAACATAACAGTCAGGTCAAATGAACTCAGCTTCTAAACTTCTGGTGGTGCATTTATCTGCCAGACTATTAACTTTTATGCCAACCTTCCTTTTGTTTTATAGTTGTAATTTGTTTTGTTGCGATATAAAATTTGTTCTTAACGTCCAGCCACCGGCTGAAGAAAACAGCAAGCCATTTTTGTATAGTGTAGGGTGTTCCCTATATTTGCACTGGTGGCGATCTTTGATGCCTTAATAGCCTAGCGTTAGTTTCGGGCTTAATTATTTCCTAGTCTTCTTTTTCCCTGGTTTGCTAGTGGCCGCAACAACCATGGGCCATATACGGACCGTGGTAACCTTGACCCTGCTACGGGCCATAGGAGGGCGTCCTACGGGCCGTCTTTAAATGGGCCTCCAACACAGCAGTAGAATCGGTGGGCCTCGGGTCGTCGTATAAATGGGTCTACATGGGCCGTAAACGGGCATAATTGGTATCGGCCCAGTACGGTAATGGGTCGTTAACAGGCTGGAGGACAGCAAAGGCTTAATTCTGTCACAGGCATAACAGATCGTTAATGGGCCAGAATATAGGACGGGCTGGAAATGGCGCAACGGGTTAACAGGCTAGAAACGGGCCGACTCTTGCCACGGGCCGAATTTGGCCCATTAGGGGAACATGCCAGTAACGGGCCGAAAGTAATCAAGGGCCGGAAAGGAGCCCAAGAACGTATGGGCCGTCGGTAGGCCGAAAGCTAACATGGGATGGAAATGGCCCATGTGAATCATGGGCCGTTAACGGGTACAAAGAAATTTATTGTTCATTATGGGTAGAGTCACCGTGGGCCTTTAAAGGGCCTAATGATACGAAGGCCTCATATGGGCCAAAAGACGTCGTGGGCCATACATGGGTCGAAAGTGAAACGGGCTGGTGTTATATTCGACGGCCCACATGACGTTGTTGGGCCGATTTCGTGTAGGCCCTGACGGGCCGTGAGTTACCAGGCCATAAAATGGGCTATTTGCGAAGAGACCGTTAATAGGCTTTTCATGGGCCAGCCTGCTATCTTTTGACCAAGTCAAACGGGCTGGCCTTTGTAAGCTAAATGGGCTAGTGGTGGGCCTTCACACGTGTCGATATATCATAGGTGCCTATCTGACCCAGTGACGAGCTGACATGTGTTTCCTCCGTCCAATCAGAATTTTACACGTGGAAATTTCCCATTGGTCCGGGCTGTTAACGGGTTATCGGATCCAAAACCGGACCCGATAGCTTAACCGCGTCCCATTATGGTGGATGCCACGTGTCAGTCAATCTTGACGAAAGCACTTCTGTGACACGCGATTTATCGTCATGGAAGTGGACACTTCCATGATGATAATTTTGGTAATGTCATGGAACACTTCTACGACAGCACATGTATGACTATCTTGATTCTGTCATATATTTGTCAAGGATGTACATGCATGACAGAAAACGTGACCTACTGTGACAAACACGTATCATCATGGAAGTGTATTTTTTTGTAGTGCATGCTTCCTTGGCCACGGTGAAAGGTCGGAGATGTGCAATATCTTCAGGGGGTGGCCTCTTGGAGAATACAAAGAGCGGACTCGTTGAATTGATGATCCACGGCTTCTCTAGGCGTGAAGTTGCTTGGGTCATGCGGGTAGAAACCTTGCTCAATAATTCTCCAAAGGTTAGTAGAACTATGATTTAAGTGACGTTTAAAGCGATAGACCCAAGAGGCAAAATCCTCATTTTTCACAAGATTAGGAGGAGGGCCAACATGATTCAAATGAGTGGAAGGAACCGGTCCTCCATAAGTAAGAGGTGGTTCAACATGGGCAAAGACGCCGTTTCCACTTTTACCACTAAACAAAGGAACTTTATCACTAGTAGCTTCCCCCTTGTCGGAGTTAGCATTCGTCACCTTGTTAGTGGGATCGACCACTTCCAACGCTGCGGTGGATAATTTAAGACCATCAAGAAAGTTCTTAAGCATGCCTTTGACCTCGATCGTCATGGAGGTTTTCAATGTGTCTAAGGCCACATTGAACTCCTCACGTGAGACCGAGGTTCCCCCATCGGCCGTAGACGAGGACGGAATCACATCGGGGTGCTCCTCCTCACCATCTACGGTGTCAACCATACTCTTTGGATGGCAAAGTCCTTAATAAAGAGACGAGGCTCTGATACCAATTGTAAGGATCGATCTAGTTGACTAGAGGGGGGTGTGAATAGGAAACTAACAATTTTTAGCTTTTCTTTACCAATTTAAACTTTGCATCAAAGTAGGTTGTCTAGATATGCAACTAGGTGAGCAACCTATATGGTGCAGCAACAAAAAGCACACAAGCAAGCAAGGGATACAACACAATATAGGCTTGCACAAGTAAAGGTAAGAAATAACCAAGAGTGGAGTCGGTGGAGACAAGGATGTGTTACCAAAGTTCCTTCCCTTTGAGGGGAAGTATGTCTCCGTTGGAGCGGTGTGGAGGCATAATGCTCCCCAAGAAGCCACTAGGGCCACCATATTCTCCTCGCGCCCTCACACAATGCGAGATGCCGTGATTCCATTATTGGTGCCATTGGAGGCGGTGACCGAACCTTTACGAATAAGGTTGGGGCAATCTCCACAACTTAATTGGAGGCTCCCAACGACACCATGAAGCTTCACCATAATGGAATATGGCTCCACGGTGACCTCAGTCGTCTAGGGTGCTCAAACACCCAAGAGTAACAAGATCCGCAAGGAATTAGTCGAGGGAATCAAATTTCTCCTGGTGGAAGTGTAGATCGGGACCTTCTTAACCAATCCCTACAAAATCAACAAGTTTGATTGGCTAGGGAGAGAGATCGGGCGAAAATGGAGCTTTGAGCAACAATGGAGCTTCAAGGAGGAAGAGGTAGTCAACTTGGGAAGAAGACCCCCTTATATAGTGAGAAGACAAATCCAACTGTTACCCACCTACTTAGCCCGTGACATGCGGTACTACCGCACTGGCTTGCGGTACTACCGCTCGCGCGGTAGGAGCCAAGTGAGGCTCTGTTGCACAAGGCAACGAGCGGTAGAACCGCCAGAGCGGTACTACCGCGCGCCCTTGCGGTATGATAACCCACAAGTATAGGGGATCGCAACAGTTTTTGAGGGTAGAGTATTCAACCCAAATTTATAGATTCGACATAAGGGGATCCAAAGAATATTATCAAGTATTAGCAGCTGAGTTGCCAATTCAACCACACCTGGAAACTTAATATCTGCAGCAAAGTATTTAGTAGGAAAGTAATATGATAATAGTGGTAACGGTAGCAAAAGTAATATTTTTGGTTTTATAGTGATTGTAACAGTAGCAACAGAAAAGTAAATAAGCGAAGAACAATATATGAAGAGCTCGTAGGCAATGGATCAGTGATGGATAATTATGTCAGATGCAATCAATCATGCAACAGTTATAACATAGGGTGACACAGAACTAGCTCCAATTCATCAATGTAATGTAGGCATGTATTCTGAATATAGTCATACATGCTTATGGAAAAGAACTTGCATGACATCTTTTGTCCTACCCTCCCGTGGCAGCGGGGTCCTATTGGAAACTAAGGGATGTTAAGGCCTCCTTTTAATAGAGTACCGGACCAAAGCATTAACACATAGTGAATACGTGAACTCTTCAAACTACGGCCATCATCGGTAATGGTCCCGATTATTGTCACTTCGGGGTTAACAGATCATAACACATAATAGGTGACTATAGACTTGCAAGATAGAATCAAGAACTCACATATATTCATGAAAACATAATAGGTTCTGATATGAAATCATGGCACTCGGGCCCTAGTGACAAGCATTAAGCATAGCAAAGTCATAGCAACATCAATCTCAGAACATACTGGATACTAGGGATCAAACCCTAACAAATCTAAATCGATTACATGATAAATCTCATCCAACCCATCACCGTCCAACAAGCCTACGATGGAATTACTCATGCATGGCGGTGAGCATCATTAAATTGGTGATGGAGGAAGGTTGATGATGACGATGGCGAAGGATTCCCCTCTCCGGAGCCCCGAACGGACTCCAGATCAGCCCTCCCGAGAGAGTTTAGGGCTTGGCGGCGGCTCCGTATTGTAAAACATGATGAATCCTTCTCTCCGATTTTTTCTCCCCGAAAGTGAATATATGGAGTTAGAGTTGAGGTCGGTGGAGCGCCAGGGGGCCCACGAGGCAGGGGGCGCGCCTAGGGGGGTAGGCGCACCCCCACCCTCGTGGACAGGGTGTGGGCCCCTTGATGTGGATTCTTCTTCCAATATTTTTTATACATTCCAGAAATAATCTCCATTGATTTTCAGGTCATTCCAAGAACTTTTATTTCTGCATAAAATAACACCATGACAATTCTGCTGAAAACAGCGTCAGTCCGGGTTAGTTCCATTCAAATCATGCAAGTTAGAGTCCAAAACAAGGGCAAAAGTGTTTGGAAAAGTAGATACGACGGAGACGTATCAACTCCCCCAAGCTTATACCTTTGCTTGTCCTCAAGCAATTCAGTTGATAAACTGAAAGTGATAAAGAAAAACTTTTACAAACTCTGTTTGCTCTTGTTGTTGTAAATATGTAAAGCCAGCATTCAGGTTTTCAGCAAAGATTATGAACTAACCATATTCACAATAACATTTAGGTATCATGTTTACTCATATCAATGGCATAAACAACCAGCGAGCAATAATAATAAATCTCGGATGACAACACTTTCTCAAAACAATCATAATATGATATAATAAGATGGTATCTCGCTAGCCCTTTCTGAGACTGCAAAACATAATTGCAGAGCACCTTTAAAGATCAAGGACTGACTGGACATTTTAATTCATGGTAAAAGAGATCAAGTCACAGTCATACTCAATGTAAACTAACAGTAATGGATGCAAATGACAGAGGTGCTCTCTAACTGGTGCTTTTTAATAGGAGGATGATGACTCAGCATAAAAGTAAATGGATAAGCCCTTCATAGAGGGAAGCAGGGATTTGTAGAGGTGCCAGAGCTCGGTTTTGAAATAGAGATGAATAATATTTTGAGTGGTATACTTTCATTGTCAACATAACAACCGAGAGATCTCGATATCTTCCATGCCACACACATTATAGGCGGTTCCCAAGCAGAATGGTAAAGTTTATACTCCCCCACCACCAACAAGCATCAATCCATGGCTTGCCCGAAACAACGGGTGCCTCCAACTAACAACAGTCATGGGGGAGTTTTGTTTGCAATTATTTTGATTTGCTTTGAGCATGGGACTGGGCATCCCGGTGACCAGCCATTTTCTCATGAATGAGGAGTGAAGTCCACTCCTCTTGAGAATAACCCGCCTAGCATGGAGGATACAGATAGCCGTAGTTGATACATGAGCTATTCGAGCATACAAAACAGAATGTTTATTTGAAGGTTTAGAGTTTGGCACATACAAATTTACTTGGAACGGCAGGTAGATACCGTATATAGGAAGGTATGGTGGACTCATATGGAATAACTTTTGGGTTTATGGAATTGGATGCACAAGCAGTATTCCCGCTTAGTACAAGTGAAGGCTAGAAAAAGACTAGGAAGCGACCAGCTAGAGAGCGACAAGAGTCATGAACATGCATTAAAATTAATCAACACCGAATGCAAGCATGAGTAGGATATAATGCACCATGAACATAAATATCGTAGAGGCTATGTTGATTTTGTTTCAACTACATGCGTGAACATGTGCTAAGTCAAGCCACTCGAATCATTCAAAGGAGGACACCACCCTATCATACCACATCACAACCATTTTAATAGCATGTTAGCACGCAAGGTAAACCATTATAAACTCCTAGCTAATTAACCATGGCATAAGCAACTACAATCTCTAATTGTCATTGTAAACATGTTTCTTTCATAATAGGCTGAATCAGGAATGATGAACTAATCATATTTACAAAAACAAGAACGGTCGAGTTCATACCAGCTTTTCTCATCTCAATCAGTTCATCATATATCATCATTATTGCCTTTCACTTGCACGACCGAATAGTGTGGGTAATAATAATAGTGCACGTGCATTAGACTAAGTTGGAATCTGCAAGCATTCAATTCAAGAGAGAAGGCAAGGTAATATGGCTCTTTATTAGATCAACAATAATGCATATAATAGCCACTCAACATTTTTATTATGGTCTTCTCCTCTCGACCCCCAAAGGAAAGAAATAAAACAATACTATTTACACGGGAAAGCTCCCAACAAGCAAAAGAAGAACGAGAAATCTTTTGGGGTTTTCTTTTCATTACTACTACTACAGGCATGGAAAGTAAACTAGTTAAAAGCTACAACTATTTTTTTTGTTTTTCTTAAGGTCTTTCAAACACACAAGAAGAAAGCTTAAAAAGAAAATAAACTAGTATGGATGATACAATGAAAAAGTATGAGCACCGACAACTGGCATGAGTGTGAGAACATGAATGTAACATCGGTGAGAAATACGTACTCCCCCAAGCTTAGGCTTTTGGCCTAAGTTGGTATATGCCCATGGATGGCCTGGTGGATATCCGAAGTTGAAGCTGGGGTCGTACTGAAATGCACCAGCTACTACCTGAAGAGCTGCAGGTTGGAGGCGGGCTGCCTCCGTCCTCCTCTCATACTCGTCTGCCTCCTCCCTGGTTATAATATATCTCCTTTTTGCCTGAAAGTCAAAGAAAGCAGGAGCAGGGAGAGCAACATGATAGGTGCATCGTCTGTCAAAGATTAGTCGGTACTGGAGGGACTGATTGTTCCTCTCAACGAACTAATGACGAACCATAGCATCATAATCTAAATAAGCAGGAGGCAACTCAATATCATATCCACGAATGGGTATCTCAAGAAAATCAGCTAAACGGGCTGCATAAATTCCATCAAAGAAATATCCATTAATTTTGTTATTATGCAACCTACGTGCAACAATGGCCCCCAAGTTATATTGTCTATCTCCTAACACAGCACTCTTGAGAACACTAAGATCTGGCACACACATGTGACATGCCTCATCCTTACCATTTATGCATCTACCTATGAAGAGAGCAAAATAATGTATAGCAGGAAAATGAATGCTCCCTATGGTAGCTTGTGTGATTTCCCTTGATCCCCCCACAGTGATACTAGCAAGAAAATCATTATATTCAGATTTACGAGGTTCACTAACATTACCCCACTGTGGGAGTTTACAAGCAGTATTAAAATCTTCTAAGTCTATGGTATAAGATTTATCATAAAGATCAAACAGGACAGTTTGAGAATTGCGTGATGATGTAAATTCAAACCTTCTCACAAAGGAATCAGTGAGGTAGTAGTACTGACGGCACTTATCTGCCTCGAAGATCTCAAGACCAACGTTACACACATATGCGTCAAAATCCTCCTTGATTCCTCCTTGAACCATGAAGTCCTCTGACGGCCATTCACAAGGCCACACTTGAGCCTCCCTTGGTAGTTCATTGTCCGGCTCACGTATTGCGGGCCTGGGTCCTTGTTTCCTTGAGGAACCACCTTGGTACATTTTCCTAAACATATTTCTTCCTCTGAAAAATTTCTGAAATTTTTAGTAACTCAAAAATAAAAGTGAACCAAACTCAACAAGATTGATAGTAACTACTCCTACAAGTTCCTAGAGGCAATATCATGCATTAGAACTACTTTTGACCATATAAATTTGACATGCAAGCTCAAGAAAAGGGTCACCTAAGCAGCAAAAATTTGCAATAAATAAATCACTAGAACAAAAACTAATTGGACCATTGGAGGAGTCACATACCAAAGAACAATCCCCCAAAGCAGTTTTGTGAACGGAGCTTTGAGCAAGGAGATCGAAAATGGCAGCAAGATCTGCAATAACTCGGGTTTGAGCTGGCTAGTGATTTTTTTTGGGAGGAAGAAGGAGTGTGTGGTGGCTGGAATAAGTGGAGGGGGCCACCAGGGGCCCAAGAGGCAGGGGCGCGCCCAGGGGATGGGCGCGCCCTGGACCCTCGTGGCCAGGTGCTGGCTCCCCCTGATGTGTTCTCAGTGTGAGATATTCTCAAATATTCTAGAAAAAATCATATCTAATTTTCAGGGCATTTGGAGAACTTTTATTTTTGGGGTATTTTTTATTGCATGGATAATCCAGAAAACAGACAGAAAATACTATTATTGCTTTATTTAACATAAATAACAGAAAGTAAAAAAGGGTACAGAAGGTTGTGTTTTCTAACTTCATCCATCTCATGCTCCTCAAAAGAAATCCACTAATAAGGTTGATTAGGTCTTGTTAACAAACTCATTTCGAATAACATGAAACCGGAGAAATTTCAAATAACACTAGGTTACCTCTACGGGGATATGCACATCCCCAACAATAAGAATATCATATTTCTTCTTGACAGTAGGAAGAGGAAATTCAAAACCTCCAATAGTGATTGTTGAAATTTTTCCAATAGAATTGATATTGTGGACCTGAGGTTGTTTCCTTGGAAAGTGTACCGTATGCTCATTACCATTAACATGAAAAGTGACATTGCCTTTGTTGCAATCAATAATAGCCTCTGCAGTATTCAAAAAGGGTCTACCAAGGATAATCGACATACTATCGTCCTCGGGAATATCAAGAATAACAATGTCCGTTAAAATAGTAACGTTTGCAACCACAACATGCACATCATCACAAATACCGATAGGTATGCAGTTGATTTATCAGCCATTTGCAAAGATATTTCGGTAGGTGTCAACTTATTCAAATCAAGTCTATGATATAAAGAGAGAGGCATAACACTAACACCGGCTCCAAGATCACATAAAGCAGTTTTAACATAGTTTCTTTTAATGGAGCATGGTATAGTCGGTACTCCTGGATCTCCAAGTTTCTTTGGTATTCCACCCTTAAAAGTATAATTAGCAAGCATGGTGGAAATTTTAGCTTCCGGTATCTTTCTTTTATTTGTAACAATATCTTTCATATACTTAGCATAAGGGTTCATTTTAAGCATATCAGTCAAACGCATACGCAAAAAGATAGGTCTAATCATTTCAGCAAAGCGCTCAAAATCCTCATCATCCTTTTTCTTGGATGGTTTAGGAGGAAATGCATGGGTTTTTGAACCCATGGTTCTCTTTCTTTACTGTGGTTCCTAGCAACAAAGTCTCTCTTATCATAACGTTGATTCTTTGATTGTGAGCTATCAAGATCAACAGCAGGTTCAATCTCTACATCATTGTCATTGCTAGGTTGAGCATCAACATGAACATCATCATTAACATTATCACTAGGTTCATGTTCGTTACCAGATTGTGTTTCAACATCAGAAATAGAAATATCGTTGGGATTCTCAGGTGTGTCTACAACCAGTTCACTAGAAGCATGCAAAGTCCTATCATTTTTCGTTTTCTTCCTTTTAGAAGGACTAGGTGCATCAACATTAGTTCTCTGAGAATCTTGCTCAATTCTCTTAGGATGGCCCTCAGGATACAAAGGTTCCTGAGTCATTTTACCACCTCTAGTCATAACTCTAACAGCATTATCATTTTTCTTATTATTTAGTTCATTGAGCAAATCATTCTGAGCCTTAAGTACTTGTTCTACTTGAGTGGTAACCATAGAAGCATGTTTACTAATAAGTTTAAGTTCACCTTTGACTCTAGACATATAATCACTCAAGTGTTCAAGCATATGAGCATTATGTTTCAATTGTCTACCAACATAAGCATTGAAGTTTTCTTGTTTAACCATAAAGGCATCAAACTCATCCAAGCATTGGCTAGCAAACTTAGTAAATGGGATTTCACATTTATCAAATCTATAGAGAGAATTTACCTTTACTACCTGTGTCGGGTTATCAAGACCATGTATTTCTTCAATAGGTGGTAAATTCTTAACATCTTCAGCTTTAATACCTTTTCTTTCATAGATTTCTTTGCCTCTTGCATATCTTCAGGACTTAGAAATAGAATACCCCTTTTCTTCGAAGTTGGCTTACGAGTTGGTTCAGGAAGTGTCCAATTATTTTCATTAGTCAACATATTATTCAATAGCAATTCAGCTTGATCAACAGTTCTTTCCCTGAAAACACAACCAGCACAACTATCCAATTGGTCTCTGGAAGTATCGGTTAGTCCATTATAAAAGATATCAAGTATTTCATTTTTCTTGAGAGGATGATCAGGTAAAGAATTAAGTAATCGTAGAAGCCTCCCCCAAGCTTGTGGGAGACTCTTTTCTTCAATTTGCACAAAATTATATATTTCCCTTAAGGCAGCTTGTTTCTTTTGAGATATTTAGCACTGAAGTAATAAATCATATCCTGTGGATTACGCACACAACCAGGGTCAAGAGAATTAAACCATGTTTTAGCATCACCCTTTAATGAGAGCGGAAACAACTTAAGGATAAAGTAATAGTGAGTTTTCTCATCATGAGTAAACAGGGTGGCTATATCATTTAATTTAGTAAGATATGCCACAACAGTTTCAGATTCATAGCCGTAGAAAAGATCAGATTCAACCAAAGTAATTATCTCAGGATCGACAGAGAAATCATAATCCTTATCAGTAATAAAGATAGGTGAAGTAGAAAAAGCATGGTCATATTTTATTCTAGCATTCAAAGACTTTTCTTTAAGCTTAGCTAATAATTTCTTAAGATCAGATCTATCATTGCAAGCTAAGAAGTCTCTAGCAGTTTCTTCATCCATAACATAACCCTCAGGCACAACAGGCAATTCATATTTAGGGGGAGAATCTTCATCATCACTTTCATCAATATTATCAGTTTCAATAATTTCATTCTCTCCAGCCCTAGCAAGTTGTTCATCGAGAAATTCACCTAGTGGCACAGTAGTATCAAGCATAGAAGTAGTTTCATCATAAATATCATGCAAAGCAGAAGTGGCATCATCAATAACATGCGGCCTATCAGAATCAATAGCATGTGTAGGTGTAGCAAGTTTACTCAAAACAGAAGGTGAATCAAGTGCAGAGCTAGATGGCAATTCCTTACCTTCCCTCGTAGTTGAGGAAAAAATCTTGATTCTTTGATCTTTCAAGTTCTTCATAGTGACCAGCAGATATAAATCCCAAGTGATTCAAAGAATAGAGCTATGCTCCCCGGCAACGGCGCCAGAAAATAGTCTTGATAACCCACAAGTATAGGGGATCGCAACAGTTTTCGAGGGTAGAGTATTCAACCCAAATTTATTGATTCGACACAAGGGGAGCCAAATAATATTCTCAAGTATTAGCAGCTAAGTTGTGAATTCAACCACACCTGGAAACTTAATATCCGCAGCAAAGTATTTAGTAGCAAAGTAATATGATAATGGTGGTAACGGTAGCAAAAGTAATATTTTTGGTTTTATAGTGATTGTAACAGTAGCAATGGAAAAGTGAATAAGCGAAGAACAATATATGAAGAGCTCGTAGGCAATGGATCAGTGATGGATAATTATGTCGGATGTAATCAATCATGCAATAGTTATAACATAGGGTGACACAGAACTAGCTCCAGTTCATCAATGTAATATAGGCATGTATTCCGAATATAGTCATACATGCTTATGGAAAAGAACTTGCATGACATCTTTTGTCCTACCCTCCCGTGGCAGCGGGGTCCTATTGGAAACTAAGGGATATTAAGGCCTCCTTTTAATAGAGTATCGGACCAAAGCATTAACACATACTAAATACATGAACTCCTCAAACTACGGTCATCACCGGTAATGGTCCCGATTATTGTCACTTCGGGGTTAACAGATCATAACACATAATAGGTGACTATAGACTTGCAAGATCGAATCAAGAACTCACATATATTCATGAAAACATAATAGGTTCAGATCTGAAATCATGGCACTCGGGCCCTAGTGACAAGCATTAAGCATAGCAAAGTCATAGCAACATCAATCTCAGAACATAGTGGATACTAGGGATCAAACACTAACAAAACTAACTCGATTACATGATAAATCTCATCCAACCCATCACCGTCCAGCAAGCCTATGATGGGATTACTCATGCACGGCAGTGAGCATCATGAAATTGGTGATGGAGGAAGGTTGATGATGACGATGGCAACGGATTCCTCTCTCCGGAGCCCCGAACGGACTCCAGATCAGCCCTCCCGAGAGAGTTTAGGGCTTGGCGGCGGCTCCGTATCGTAAAACGCGATGAATCCTTCTCTTCGATTTTTTCCTCCCCGAAAGTGAAAATATGGAGTTGGAGTTGAGGTCGATGGAGCGTCAGGGGGCCCACGAGGCAGGGGGGCGCGCCCAGGGGGTAGGCGCGCCCCCCACCCTCGTGGACAGGGTGTTGGGCCCCTGATGTGGATTCTTCTTCCAGTATTTTTTATATAATCTTCATTTATTTTCAGGTCATTCCGAGAACTTTTATTTCTGCACAAAAATAACACCATGACAATTCTGCTGAAAACAGCGTCAGTCCAGGTTAGTTCCATTCAAATCATGCAAGTTAGAGTCCAAAACAAGGACAAAAGTGTTTGGAAAAGTAGATACGACGGAGACGTATCACGGTACTACCGCAAGGCAAAGCACATCCTGGGCTGGGAAGGCACGAACTAATAAAATTACATCTGTGACTACTTCCGCTGAGTTTTGGTCAGTGCAAAAATCCGACACGGTACTACAGCTCACAGGGAGTGGTACTACCGCGTAGGGTGCAGAAGTAAAAAATTACTTTCGTCCCTACATCCGCTCATGCCACACACTTGCGGTACTACCGCTACCTCAGGGCGGTACTACCGTGGCCAGCTGCGGTACTACTGCTTCCTTAAGCAGTACTACCGCATGCCGCAAATCATTAGCACTACGATGCCTTCATCTTCGCAGCTACAAGGGGAACAACCGGTGCTCCAAAGAAGCAAGGAAAGGTGGTGCAAAGAAATAGATGTGTACGTGATGATTTCATCCTAACCTTTCCAAAGCGGACCCTCTCTTAATAGTATGGCTTTTCTATGACTCAAATCCACCGAAAAGAGACATAGAGAAACGCCGTCTTCGATAGGCTCCGAGGGGCACCAAATCGTGTTGTGCCTAGACATGAGATATCTGAAATGCTCAATGCATACGATTAGTCCGCAAATGCATTGTTATCAATCACCAAAACCACTTAGGGATAAATATATCCTTATAGCACCCAATGCTGCTCGGGCAAGGATGGTGCCGGAGGAGAAGGGTTGACACCCGCTCTGCTTCGGATGTGGAGCGGGGCGGCGGGCGCGACAAGCATTCCGTCGGCGGGACCCGAAGGAGTTGGCGGCGGAGCTCCTCATCATCTGGCACGTCGCTGCCGGAGCCGATGTCCTCCTCCTTCACGAGGTCATCCCAGTCCATAGGATCGGACTCGCTGCCGGAGTCCTTCACAGACTTGGCCATGGCCGAGGGGCGGGGATGAATTTGAGAGGAAGCGGTGGGACGAGCAACGGAGAAAACGAGTGGACTGAGAAAGTGAGGATTTGACTAGGGATCGTCTGACGGGGTGAGGTATTTGTGGTGCATCGGCAGGGTGGCGCGGGCCTAGTGGGTCGATTCGATGTGGCCCCCGCGTCCAATCGCGAGCATCCCATATCCGCACTAAATATTGGCCGGGTATGGGGAGTGTCGGTCAGTCCGATTGTGTGGGCGGCTATGAGACGTCCAGTTGGATGGCTTTTCTCCGGTCTGGCACTGACGTTTTGCAGATGCTCTTAACCTCTAGCTCCGGCCAAGTGCAAGGGTGATAATGATTTGGACCACTGGTTAGGCCATCGACGGTTAGGAGAACCTGTGCAAGCCGGTGCCCCGTCTTCCAACCAGGGACATATATTCGCGCTTCTGTAGGTACCTTTCCGTAATTACACCATCTCGCCGGTCACCGTCGGCCGTCCTCGTCGTGCTCTACCCAACGACGGGCGCCGCGGTCAGCGAGCACGCGAGCACACACGTGTTCCGACTACCTCCCGAACCCTTCGCCTTCTCCACCGAACCGAGCCCCCGACGCCGACGGCCATGTGCATCGCGGCGTGGACATGGCAGGCTCACCCGGCGTACGGCCTGCTCCTCCTCTTCAACCGCGACGAGTTCCACTCCAGGTGCGCCGCCCCCCTCGTAGCCCAGATCCGCCCCCACTTCGTGTTCCAATCTCTCTATCCTTCTGACCGTGCGCGCGCGAATTATGTGAAGGCCGACGCGGCCAGCGCAGTGGTGGGCCGCCGCGGGGGAGGGCGAGGAGATCCTCGGGGGCAAGGACGAGCTAGGCGGGGGCACGTGGCTGGGGTGCACTAAGGGAGGGAAGTTGGCCTTCCTGACGAACGTCCGGGAGCCCAGCCCCCGGGTTGGGGCGAGGTCCAGAGGGGAGCTTCCCGTCAGGTTTCTCCAGGTGCGACCTTCTCAAATTTGCTCTGTTTTCTCCGTACCTTCGGTAGTTGAACTCAAAACAGATTCTTGCATGATGTATCCTACTAAGATTTTGAGTAATGTGTGATCCTGCTCTGCATATGCTCCAATGGAATAAGCCCTTCTTTTGTGCGCCCACAACTCCAAAAGCAAAGTTAGTGTACCATAATTTGTATGTGTATACAAAGATAATTCTATTATACAGCATGCCATAGTTGTGTCGAATGTTATCCTGGCATATGATGCTGATTCAACTTCATCTTTCAAATTCAAAATAGGAGGTTTGCCTCTGTTGAATGACCTCTTCAATTTGCAAGTGACCAGCCCATTTGACTTTCCTTACATATGGGAGGTCACTGCATTTTCTGCAGTCTCCCTCCATCATACCTTTCAACCTCATTGACTATTGTTTAAGGAATCCATGCTGTGTTCTTGACTATGTTTGTGTTGCTGTGATATTTTTGATATAGGGCAGGCAGGGTCCATTGGAGTATGCAACTGAAATTGCAAAGGAAGCAGATCAGTACAATGGTTTTAATCTTGTATTGGCCGATGTGCGTTCAGGAACCATGGTGTACATCTCTAATAAGCCAGGTGACGCTCCTGTGGTTCAAACAGTTTCTCCTGGGTGTCATGTGCTTTCTAATGCTGCTATTGATTCCCCTTGGCCAAAGGTACATGCAACAACTGTACTCATGACTGGAGTGTGATTTTGTATGTTTTTCTGGATAGTTCTTTGCTGCTACTACGCTCAAGTTATTGTTCTGAAAAAAAAAAAGGAAGTCAAGATGCTTGAGATTCAGGCACCTCGTGGAAGTTTCATGTGACCAAACTTGTCTGGCTTAAAACTTAAAATTGCAATAGCCCAGTTTAATGCTCCATCTGTCGTTTATGTGAATCTTCCATTCATTTCTCAATTTGTGATGACATGCTTTCTGGACCAGATTTGTTGGTCTATTGCTAAAGTTGGAAAAAAAAATCCACTAAATTTTGGTTACTTTGTCCATAGATACTAACAAACTGGTCTGGTATGTTAAGAGTTCATATTTTTGCTGGTTAATTTGAATTTATGATAATCCAGAAAACTACCACTCTCTCCTATCCATATTAATTGTTGCTGGGTATTGGAAATGAACTTGTTTTTTTGTGTGCAATTGACCTTCACATATTCCAAGTCCGTTCTATTCTGTACAATCTGAAATTCTTGTGCAGTTGGGCAACTGGTCTAGATATTTATCTTTGCTTCCACTGAAGTTCATTTTGTTTTCTTAGAGAACACGTAAACAAGAGTTTGCCTTTGCCCTTTATCTTGAAGAGAAACTGAATCTAATTGAGCGAATACTGTGGTCAATTAAAATTCGCACCTGTATTTAGTGGGTTCTCTTTTATAGTTTTAGAATGCATACATGATACATGTTTCTAAACACTATAAGTGCACTGTCTTGTGATAAGCAGGTTTTATGCACCATTTCACCGATACGGATAAATATACAAACGGACAAATTCTGAGGAAACCCGGAGCTTCTGATTGCTTCAAGTCTAATTTTTCCCGAGCTAGAGTTGTGTACTAGTTTCACGCATCGTCTTCTTTTCTCATCCTGCAGGTGTTGCGCTTGGGACAGAGCTTCAACGGATTTCTTGCAGCACATGATGACGCAGAAGTCTCTTTGAAGCAGATGGTTGAAGAACTGATGACAGATACGGTCAAAGCTGACAGATCTGTGGTGCCTGACACTGGCGTGGATCCTGACTGGGAATACGAGTTGAGCTCTATATTCATCGACACGAAAAAGGGACAGGTAAATCGTATCAAGATGTTGTTTCGCGCAAACAGCGCTTCACATGGATGGTGCAGATTGCTCGCACAAATGCCTGCCATGTAACAGATTGACTTTCTTGCTTTGGCAATTGTATTGTGCAAGGAGATGCTGAAATTTCTATCTGCTTTTTCAGGCAAGATACGGGACACGAAGCATGGCTGCCATTGGGGTGAAACTGGATGGTGAGGTAACTTTCTACGAGAAGTCCTTGGCCAGCAGCTTGTGGAATGAGAATGTAGTACAGTTTGAAATGGAGATGGCACAATAGCAAGACGCAAGGAACATATAGTGGGTGTGAGTGTTTGCACAGGGAAACTGAGGGTGTTAGACACGATTGTATGATACCGGTGGTTGTGACTCAGAAAGCAGAAACCGATGCATTGCAATCTCAAAGTCTTTGAAGTCCACTGTACCCCCATGTTTTGTTCTTCTTTTTCGAATTAAGGAGGAGAGCTCCCAATTTCATTTCATTCAAAATGAAACTGATGACACAGCTGTTGGTGAAGACCCCTTGAAAACGAAAGCTTTAGTAGCATTTCTCAATTTTTTTTTGGACAAACTGAACAGAAACTACAGAGAGAGAACTCTATTCATATTACATCCAAGAGCATCATATCAAGCAATACATCAGCAGGTTCGTCCTCATCCTTCAGCCGAAAACTCGCAAACCAGGCCATCGCACCATTATATATATAAAGCAGCACAATTTTAATATTTTATATATAAAACACAAACGGCTGAATAGATAAAAATCGGTTGAAATCCTCATACACGCATGTCAAAAGAGAAAAAGACATCCGAGCGGTAAGCGAGAACACCACCAACTAAAAGCCGAGCATGAAAAAAGGTGGCGACCTAGACTACCGATAGGAATGAAACCATGCTGCCTTGGGAAACCACTGGACCCCATTGCACCGAACACACCAAGATATCACCGGAGAGGGTCACATGCCCTCTCGCCAGTGGATAGCGAGGGCCGGGGATGGTGACAAAAAGGACACATTTAAAAGGTTGGAGACCCACGAATCAACTACATGCCTAAGTTGAAGAAGCTTCACGCCAGGATCAAAGCAAACCCGAAGACGCCGACACACTGCAACCAGTAGGCACCTAAGGTCCCCGACGCTGCCCCCCAAGAGGCTAACGGCGCAATGCGCCGCCACTGCTGAACCCAAAACGACGGGCTAGGGTTTTCACCTTGAACCCTGACACGGAGAAGGGACCCACAGTGATGCCCCCGAGAGGGAAGCAACACCCGCATGCATCACTATTGTCGGTGCCCCCGGAGCTTTTGCTCGGAACCTCAACCGTGCCCCCCGAGGTAGAAAGACCACCGACATGACCCAAGGGAAGGACCACTGCCGCCAACACGAACCTCCGGATCTTGACCAGGGAGCCGCCACTGTCGAAGTCACAACAACGCCAAGATATCCTGTCACCCTCCCCCTCTACCCTCATGGCCAAGGAGAAATGCAACCACCCTTGTGCGAGCTTTGGCTTGACGCATGTCGGCGGCGAGGTTATCCATGTGCTCATTCAAGATGGTGTTGGCGTCATTCATGGCTCGTTGGAGGCTGAAGTGACGAGACTTGGCGACAAAGTCATGCACGTCCTCTTGTTCGTCAAAGACCGGATGAGATGTACCTTCTTTGTCCATAATGACACTTGAGCAAGATGCAAGTAGAGATGAAAAACAATACCAAAGTTATCTCTTTCCAATGCTGGTGAATGGTCAAGAGACTGAACGTTTGATAATGAAAATTGAGTGCAATTGGTAATGAACTTTGTACAACCTCACACCTACACGCAAAGGCAATGTAGCTTGGTACTAATTAGTGGCACAATATCATGCAACAAGTGGATCAAGTTGTTGAAAATATTGGGTAAGATCCAAATGAGATACAAGTAGATCACAAATTAGAGAAACAGCGGCGGAGAAACACACACACAAAGATAACGGGGCTAGTGCAACCAAAGGAATGAGCCAATGAAGACCAATGCTCACGCAGAGGCAAGGAGCGACGCTAGCACGGTTGCTCTTGAGGTGTATATTCGCAGCTTGCGCACCAACCTACAAGAACAAGCGTAACAAGTCACTACCTGAAGTATCCTTGTGACATGTATCTTTCTTGTTGTACTCTCTCTCTCTCCCTTGAACTTCCTCTTCCTTTCACCACTTTCTTTAAGCCTTGACCAAATATGCAATACAAGTATATAAGATATGCACGGGGTAACTATAGCACACGATAGGAAGCGAAGCTATCACAATGGCGCACAAGTTGACAGGCCCGGCAATTCTCGAATAGCAAGTCCTATCAGGAGCAAAGGTAATCACAAATGGTCTAATGGCTATCAAGTGCAATAACAAAGGAAAGATAAGTGTTTGGCATAATGGATACCTCATGTCACCTTTACCCTTAATGAAGTTAGATGGACCGGCCTTGCTTCCGGTGAAGGTGTCAAATGAGGGAGTTGTTGTTGTCATTTACGAAGTCATTGCTGGTGGAGTCATTGTAGAGTTACCCAAGGGAGTACCCATGTCGTCTGCTCCGAAGGGGACCCAATGTAGTGATGGGATAACGAAGATGCACAATAAAAGAGCCAACCAGATGAAAAGTGTTGGGGAACGTAGTAATTTCAAAAAAAATATCCTACGCACACGCAAGATCATGGTGATGCATAGCAACGAGAGGGGAGAGTGTTGTCTACGTACCCTCGTGGACCGAAAGCAGAAGCGTTAGCACAACGCGGTTGATGTAGTCGTACGTCTTCATGATCCGACCGATCAAGTACCGAACGTACGACACCTCTGAGTTCAGCACACGTTCAGCCCGATGACGTCCCTCGAACTCCGATCCAGCCGAGTGTTGAGGGAAAGTTTCGTCAGCACGACGGCGTGGTGACGATGTTGATGTTCTACTGGCGCAGGGCTTCGCCTAAGCACCGCTACAGTATTATCGAGGTGGACTGTGGTGGAGGGGGGTACCGCACACGGCTAAGAGATTAAGAGATCAATTGTTGTGTCTATGGGGTGCCCCCTTGCCCCCGTATATAAAGGAGCAAGGGGGTGCAGCCGGCCAGGGAGAGGGCGCGCCAGGATGAGTCCTACTCCCATCGGGAGTAGGACTCCCCCCTTTCCTAGTTGGAATAGGATTCAGGAGAAGGAAAGAAAGAGGGGAAGAAGGAAAGAGGGGGGCGGCCCCCCTTTGCCCTAAACCAATTCGGTTTGGGCCTTGGGGGGGCGCGCCCCACACTTCCCTTGCTGCCCTCTATTTCCACTAAGGCCCATGTAGGCCCATTAAGCTCCCGGGGGGTTCCGGTAACCTCCCGGTACTCCGGTAAAATCTCGATTTCACCCGGAACACTTCCGACATCCAAATATAGGCTTCCAATATATCAATCTTTATGTCTCGACCATTTCGAGACTCGTCGTCATGTCCTTGATCACATCCGGGACTCCTAACAACCTTTGGTACATCAAAACATATAAACTCATAATATAATTGTCATCGTAACGTTAAGCGTGCGGACCCTACGGGTTCGAGAACTATGTAGACATGACTGAGACACATCTTCGGTCAATAACCAATAGCGGAACCTAGATGCTCATATTGGCTCCTACATATTCTACGAAGATCTTTATCGGTCAAACCGCATAACAACATACGTTGTTCCCTTTGTCATCGGTATGTTACTTGCCCGAGATTCGATCGTCGGTATCTCAATACCTAGTTCAATCTCGTTACCGGCAAGTCTCTTTAATCGTTCCGTAATACATCATCCCGCAACTAACTCATTAGTTGCAATGCTTGCAAGGCTTAAGTGATGTGCATTACCGAGAGGTCCCAGAGATACCTCTTCGACAATCGGAGTGACAAATCCTAATCTCGAAATACGCCAACCCAACAAGTACCTTTGGAGACACCTGTAGAGCACCTTTATAATCACCCAGTTACGTTGTAACGTTTGGTAGCACACAAAGTGTTCCTCCGGTAAACGGGAGTTGCACAATCTCATAGTCATAGGAACATGTATAAGTCATGAAGAAAGCAATAGCAACAAACTAAACGATCAAGTGCTAAGCTAACGGAATGGGTGAAGTCAATCACATCATTCTCCTAATGATATGATCTCGTTAATCAAATGACAACCCATGTCAATGGTTAGGAAACTTAACCATGTTTGATCAACAAGCAAGTGAAGTAGAGGCATACTAGTGACACTCTGTTTGTCTATGTATTCACACATGTATTCTGTTTTCGGTTAATACAATTCTAGCATGAATAATAAACATTTATCATGATATAAGGAAATAAATAATAACTTTATTATTGCCTCTAGGGCATATTTCCTTCAGTCTCCCACTTGCACTAGAGTCAATAATCTAGATTACACAATAATGATTCTAACACCCATGGAGCCTTGGTGCTGATCATGTTTTGCTCGTGGAAGAGGCTTAGTCAACGGGTCTGCAACATTCAGATCCATATGTATCTTGCAAATTTCTATGTCTCCCACCTGGACTAAATCCCGGATGGAATTGAAGCGTCTCTTGATGTGCTTGGTTCTCTTGTGAAATCTGGATTCCTTCGCCAAGGCAATAGCTCCAGTATTGTCACAAAAGATTTTCATTGGA
Source organism: Triticum dicoccoides (assembly GCF_002162155.2). NCBI lineage: Eukaryota > Viridiplantae > Streptophyta > Magnoliopsida > Poales > Poaceae > Triticum > Triticum dicoccoides. The sequence goes on along the minus strand of NC_041382.1, from coordinate 663,590,992 downwards.
CCCGATGCACTAGGTATGACACCTAGATCGGATATGAACTCCTTCATCCAGACTCCTTCATTTGTTGCTTCCGAAGCAGCTATGTACTCCGCTTCACATGTAGATCCCGCCACAACGCTTTGTTTAGAACTGCACCAACTGACAGCTCCACCGTTCAATGTAAACACGTATCCGGTTTGCGATTTAGAATAGTCTGAATCAGTGTCAAAGCTTGCATCAATGTAACCATTTACGATGAGTTCTTTGTCACCTCCATAAACGAGAAACATATCCTTAGTCCTTTTCAGGTATTTCAGGATGTTCTTGACCGTTGTCCAGTGATCCACTCCTGGATTACTTTGGTACCTCCCTGCTAGACTTATAGCAAGGCACACATCAGGTCTGGTACACAGCATTGCATACATGATAGAGCCTATGGCTGAAGCATAGGGAATATCTTTCATTTCCTCTCTATCTTCTACAGTGGTCGGGCATTGAGTCTTACTCAACTTCACACCTTGTAACACAGGCAAGAACCCTTTCTTTGCTTGATCCATTTTGAACTTCTTCAAAACTTTGTCAAGGTATGTGCTTTGTGAAAGTCCAATTAAGTGTCTTGATCTATCTCTATAGATCTTGATGCCCAATATGTAAGCAGCTTCACCGAGGTCTTTCATTGAAAAACTCTTATTCAAGTATCCCTTTATGCTATCCAGAAATTCTATATCATTTCCAATCAGCAATATGTCATCCACATATAATATCAGAAATGCTACAGAGTTCCCACTCACTTTCTTGTAAATACAGGCTTCTCCAAAAGTCTGTATAAAACCAAATGCTTTGATCACACTATCAAAGCGTTTATTCCAACTCCGAGAGGCTTGCACCAGTCCATAAATGGATCGCTGGAGCTTGCACACTTTGTTAGCTCCCTTTGGATCGACAAAACCTTTCGGTTGCATCATATACAACACTTCTTCCAGAAATCCATTCAGGAATGCAGTTTTGACATCCATTTGCCAAATCTCATAATCATAAAATGCGGCAATTGCTAACATGATTCGGACAGACTTAAGCATCGCTACGGGTGAGAAAGTCTCATCGTAGTCAATCCCTTGAACTTGTCGAAAACCTTTCGCAACAAGTCGAGCTTTGTAGACAGTAACATTACCGTCAGCGTCAGTCTTCTTCTTGAAGATCCATTTATTCTCAATTGCTTGCCGATCATCGGGCAAGTCAACCAAAGTCCATACTTTGTTCTCATACATGGATCCCATCTCAGATTTCATGGCCTCAAGCCATTTTGCGGAATCTGGGCTCACCATCGCTTCTTCATAGTTCGTAGGTTCATCATGATCTAGTAGCATGACTTCCAGAACAGGATTACCGTACCACTCTGGTGTGGATCTTACTCTAGTTGATCTACGAGGTTCAGTAACAACTTGGTCTGAAGTTTCATGATCATCATCATTATCTTCCTCACTAATTGGTGTAGGTGTCGTAGAAACCGTTTTCTGCGATGAACTACTTTCCAATAAGGGAGCAGGTATGGTTACCTCATCAAGTTCTACTTTCCTCCCACTCACTTCTTTCGAGAGAAACTCGTTCTCCAGAAATGTTCCGAATTTAGCAACAAAAGTCTTGCCTTCGGATCTGTGATAGAAGGTGTACCCAATAGTCTCCTTTGGGTACCCTATGAAGACACATTTCTCCAATTTGGGTTCGAGCTTATCAGGTTGAAGCTTTTTCACATAAGCATCGCAGCCCCAAACTTTAAGAAACAACAACTTTGGTTTCTTGCCAAACCACAGTTCATAAGGCGTCGTCTCAACGGATTTCGATGGTGCCCTATTTAACGTGAATGCGGCCGTCTCTAAAGCATAACCCCTAAACGATAGCGGTAAATCAGTAAGAGACATCATAGATTGCAACATATCTAGTAAAGTACGATTACGACGTTCGGACACACCATTACACTGTGGTGTTCCGGGTGGCATGAGTTGCGAAACTATTCCGCATTGTTTCAAATGAAGACCAAACTCATAACTCAAATATTCTCCTCCACGATCTGATCGTAGAAACTTTATTTTCTTGTTACGATGATTTTCTACTTCACTCTGAAATTCTTTGAACTTTTCAAATGTTTCAGACTTATGTTTCATGAAGTAGATATGCCCATATCTGCTTAAATCATCTGTGAAGGTGAGAAAATAACGATATCCGCCACGAGCCTCAATATTCATCGGACCACATACATCTGTATGTATGATTTCCAACAAATCTGTTGCTCTCTCCGTAGTATCGGAGAACGGCGTTTTAGTCATCTTGCCTATGAGGCACGGTTCGCAAGTACCAAGTGATTCATCATCAAGTGGTTTCAAAAGTCCATCAGTATGGAGTTTCTTCATGCGCTTTACACCGACATGACCTAAACGGCAGTGCCACAAATAAGTTGCACTAGCATTATCAACTCTACATCTTTTGGTTTCAATATTATGAATATGTGTATCACTACTATCGAGATTCAAAAAATAGACCATTCTTCAAGGGTGCATGACCATAAAAGATATTACTCATATAAATAGAACAACCATTATTCTCTGATTTAAATGAATAACCGTCTCGCATCAAACAAGATCCAGATATAATGTTCATGCTCAACGCTGGCACCAAATAACAATTATTTAGGTCTAAGACCGCGATCACATCGACTTTGGAACCATTTCCTACGCGCATCGTCACCTCGTCCTTAGCCAATCTTCGCTTAATCCGTAGTCCCTGTTTCGAGCTGCAAATGTTAGCAACATAACCAGTATCAAATACCCAGGTGCTACTGTGAGCATTAGTAAGGTACACATCAATAACATGTATATCACATATACCTTTGTTCACTTTGCCATCCTTCTTATCCGCCAAATACTTGGCGCAGTTCCGCTTCCAGTGACCAGTCTGCTTGCAATAGAAGCACTCAGTCTCAGGCTTAGGTCCAGACTTGGGTTTCTTCTCCTGAGCAGCAACTTGTTTGCTGTTCTTCTTGAAGTTCCCATTCTTCTTCCCTTTGCCCTTTTTCTTGAAACTGGTGGTCTTATTGACCATCAACACTTGATGCTCCTTCTTGATTTCTACCTCCGCGGCCTTTAGCATCGTGAAGAGCTCGGGAATAGTCTTATTCATCCCTTGCATGTTATAGTTCATCACAAAGCTTTTGTAGCTTGGTGGCAGTGATTGAAGAACTTTGTCAATGACACTATCAACAGGAAGATTAACTCCCAGTTGAGTCAAGTGATATGATACCCAGACATTTTGAGTATATGTTCACTGACAGAACTATTCTCCTCCATCTTGCAACTATAGAACTTATTGGAGACTTCATATCTCTCAATCCGGGCATTTGCTTGAAATATTAACTTCAACTTCTGGAACATCTCATATGCTCCATGACGTTCAAAATGTCGTTGAAGACCCGGTTCTAAGCCGTAAAGCATGGCACACTGAACTATCGAGTAGTCATCAGCTTTGCTCTGCCAGACGTTCATAACATCTGCTGTTGCTCCTGCAGCAGGCTTGGCACTTAGCGGTGCTTCCAGGACATAATTCTTCTGTGCAGCAATGAGGATAATCCTCAAGTTACGGACCCAGTCCGTGTAATTGCTACCATCATCTTTCAACTTTGCTTTCTCAAGGAATGCATTAAAATTCAACGAAACAACAACACGGGCCATCTTTCTACAATCAACATAGACAAGCAAGATACTATCAGGTACTAAGTTCATGATAAATTTAAGTTCAATTAATCATATTACCTAAGAACTCCCACTTAGATAGACATCCCTCTAATCCTCTAAGTGATCACATGATCCAAATCAACTAAACCATGTCCGATCATCACGTGAGATGGAGTAGTTTCAATGGTGAACATCACTATGTTGATCATATCTACTATATGATTCATGATCGACCTTTCGGTCTCCGTGTTCCGAGGCCATATCTGTTATATGCTAGGCTCGTCAAGTGTAACCTGAGTATTCCGCATGTGCAACTGTTTTGCACCTGTTGTATTTGAACGTAGAGCCTATCACACCCGATCATCACGTGGTGTCTCAGCACGAAGAACTATCGCAACGGTGCATACTCAGGGAGAACACTTGTACCTTGATAATTTAGTGAGAGATCATCTTATAATGCTATCGTCAATCAAAGCAAGATAAGATGCATAAAAGATAAGCATCACATGCAATCAATATAAGTGATATGATATGGCCATCATCATCTTGTGCTTGTGATCTCCATCTCCGAAGCACCGTCATGATCACCATCGTCACCGGTGCGACACCTTGATCTCCATCGTAGCATCGTTGTCGTCTCGCCAACTTATGCTTCTACGACTATCGCTACTGCTTAGTGATAAAGTAAAGCATTACAGGGCGATTGCATTGCATACAATAAAGCGACAACCATATGGCTCCTGCCAGTTGCTGATAACTCAGTTACAAAACATGATCATCTCATACAATAAAATTTAGCATCATGTCTTGACCATATCACATCACAACATGCCCTGCAAAAACAAGTTAGACGTCCTCTACTTTGTTGTTGCAAGTTTTACGTGGCTGCTACGGGCTTAGCAAGAACCGTTTTTACCTACGCATCAAAACCACAACGATAGTTTGTCAAGTTGGTGCTATTTTAACCTTCGCAAGGATCGGGCGTAGCCACACTTGGTTCAACTAAAGTTGGAGAAACTGACACCCGCCAGCCACCTGTGTGCAAAGCACGTCAGTAGAACCAGTCTCGCGTAAGCGTACGCGTAATGTCGGTCCGGGCCGCTTCATCCAACAATACCGCTGAACCAAAGTATGACATGCTGGTAAGCAGTATGACTTATATCGCCCACAACTCACTTGTGTTCTACTCATGCATATGACATCTACGCATAAAACCTGGCTCGGATGTAACTGTTGGGGAACATAGTAATTTCAAAAAAATCCTACGCACACGCAAGATCATGGTGATGCATAGCAACGAGAGGGGAGAGTGTTGTCTACGTACCCTCGTAGACCGAAAGCGGAAGCGTTAGCACAACGCGGTTGATGTAGTTGCACGTCTTCACGATCCGACCAATCAAGTACCGAACGTACGGCACCTCTGAGTTCAGCACACATTCAGCCCGATGACGTCCCTCGAACTCTGATCCAGTCGAGTGTTGAGGGAAAGTTTCATCAGCACGACAGCGTGGTGATGATGTTGATGTTCTACCGATGCAGGGCTTCGCCTAAGCACCGCTACAGTATTATCGAGGTGGACTATGGTGGAGGGGGGCACCGCACACGGCTAAGAGATCAATTGTTGTGTCTATGGGGTGCCCCCTTGCCCCTGTATATAAAGGAGCAAGCGGGGTGCGGCCGGCCAGGGAGAGGGTGCGCCAGGAGGAGTCCTACTCCCACCGGGAGTAGGACTCCCCCCCCCTTTCCTAGTCGAAATAGGATTCTGGAGAAGGAAAGAAAGAGGGGAAGAAGGAAAGAGGGGGCCGGCCCCCTTTGCCCTAAACCAATTCGGTTTGGGCCTTGGGGGGCGCACCCCACACTTCCCTTGCTGCCCTCTATTTCCACTGAGGCCCATGTAGGCCCATTAAGCCCCCGGGGGGTTCCGGTAACCTCCCGGTACTCCGGTAAAATCCCGATTTCACTCGGAACACTTCCGACCTCCAAATATAGGCTTCCAATATATCAATCTTTATGTCTCGACCATTTTGAGACTCCTAGTCATGTCCTTGATCACACCCGGGACTCCGAACAACCTTCGGTACATCAAAACATATAAACACATAATATAACTGTCATCGTAACGTTAAGCGTACGGACCCTACGGGTTCGAGAACTATGTAGACATGACCGAGACACATCTCCGGTCAATAACCAATAGCGGAACCTGGATGCTCATATTGGATCCTACATATTCTACAAAGATCTTTATCGGTCAAACCGCATAACAACATACGTTGTTCCCTTTGTCATCGGTATGTTACTTGCCCGAGATTTGATCGTCGGTATCTCAATACCTAGTTCAATCTCGTTACCGGCAAGTCTCTTTACTCGTTCCGTAATACATCATCCCGCAACTAACTCATTAGTTGCAATGCTTGCAAGGCTTAAGTGATGTGCATTACCGAGAGGGCCCAGAGATACCTCTCCGACAATCGGGGTGACAAATCCTAATCTTGAAATATGCCAACCCAACAAGTACCTTTGGAGACACCTGTAGAGCACCTTTATAATCACCCAGTTATGTTGCGACGTTTGGTAGCACACAAAGTGTTCCTCCGATAAACGTGAGTTGCATAATCTCATAGTCATAGGAACATGTATAAGTCATGAAGAAAGCAATAGCAACAAACTAAATGATCAAGTGCTAAGCTAACGGAATGGGTCAAGTCAATCACACCATTCTCCTAATGATGTGATCCCGTTAATCAAATGACAACCCATGTCAATGGTTAGGAAACTTAACCATCTTTGATCAACGAGGTAGTCAAGTAGGGGCATACTAGTGACACTCTGTTTGTCTATGTATTCACACATGTATTCTGTTTCCGGTTAATACAATTCTAGCATGAATAATAAACATTTATCATGATATAAGGAAATAAATAATAACTTTATTATTGCCTCTAGGGCATATTTCCTTCAAAAAGGGCTTGGCGAAACAGTTTGACAGATTTCGTGCCGAGCAGTTCTAGCAGGCCAAATGCCTACTCCGGAAAAATCTGACACTAAAAAAATTACGGGAAGAAAGAAAAAAAGGGGAAATTTGACAAAATTGGGATAATGCAACGAAAAGTGAGGCCAGATCTACTAGTAACACATCGAATCCATGGAGCAAAACCAACAAAATATCATGAAATTCAACAAATTATAAGAGATTGGGTGAGGCTATTTTTGATGAGGATTTCTAAATGAGGTAAGAAAAATAATCAAAACAAGGCTAGAAAATGGGGGCTTTAATTCGTTCCAATCTGGCTCATTATACCAAATGATATGGGGCAAACCACAAGTCTGGCCCAATCTTCATGAATTGAAGGTGGATTGAGAAGAAAACAAGGAACAAGTACAAATCAAGGGGGGATAAGAGGAAAACACTCAATAGGATAAAATTCACACCAATTACTCTCAAATCCAAGGTTGGTGCAA
>NC_041382.1:663525360-663583465 GCF_002162155.2 Triticum dicoccoides | reverse complement strand
TGGAGGTATTGAGAGATATTCTTCCCCGAATCTCAAAGAGAGACGGAGGCCTTGAAATCCAAGAGGATTCTTCTCTAATTATGAGATCTTGATCCTCTAGGTGGAGATAGATTGATAAAACCTCTCTCAAGTTCTTAGTTTATGCTTTGCTAACCCTAAAAAGTGCTAGAGGTACAATTTATATAGTCTAGGTATGAAATGGTCGGTGAGGGAGAGAGATACACGACCTTTATAGCCAAATCTCCAAGCAGGAAGTTGGCCGGACAATCCAGCCGAATCTGGTCGAATAGTCTAGCAGCTAATGTTGGCTTGGCTTCGGGCTGGTGCAGGAGTCGGTCTGTGGACGTCATTTAGGGGTCGTACAATCCAACAAAGTTGCCAGACAAAGTGTCAAACGTCTAGGGCTTTCTCTGTCTTGGGGTTTTTGCTCTCGAGTGTCCAAAAAATGACCCCAGATGAACCATCGGGCATTGGCCGGATTGCTTGGGTAGCCAAGCAATTTGCTGGACAATCCGACAAACTATCAATAGCCGCCTTTCCTCCTCTACTTCCCTTCCAAGCCTTTTCCATCCATCCTTGCTTATCCATGCTTAATGCCTTCATACATTGAGCATGCACAAGGTCTTGGAATGAGGTAGTAACCACGTCTCGCATGTGTACATAGAGAATGCAAAGAAAAAAATGATGCCACCTCAATTTTGATGGCATGTGCGCGAGCTATTGTCATCGGTCCACTTGGGGCTTCTGGTGTTGATGAAGAGTTCATGGTGATGTCCGATGACCCACAAGTATAGGGGATCAATCGTGCTCCTTTCGATAAGTAGGAGTGCCGAACCCAATGAGGAGCAGAAGGACATGACAAGCAGTTTTCAGAAGGTATTTTCTACAAGCACTGAAACTATCGGTAACAGATAGTTTGGTAGCAAGATAATTTGTAGCGAGTAATTAATATTTAATAATAACGGTAACAAAAATGCAGTAAGGTAGCCCAATCCTTTTTGTAGCAAAGGACAAGTTGAAACCAACTAGCATCATCTACAAGGTGTAATCAACACTACTAGCAACCCACACGTACCAATCTGAGGTTTCGATACAAAGATTGAATACAAGAGATGAACCAGGGTTTGACATGAGATGGTGTTGGTGAAAATGTTGATGAAGATTGATCCTCCCATGATGAGAGGGTTTTTGATGATGGCGATGGCTTCGATTTACCCCTCCCAGAGGGAAGTATCCCCGGCGAAATCGCTCCACCGGAGAGCAAAAGTGCTCCTGTCCAAGTTCCACCTCGAGATGGCAGTGTTTCGTCTCAAAAGTCCTCTCACTATTTTTCTAGGGAAAATGAGCTTATATACCAGAAGATGGGCACCTGAGACTGGCCAGGGGGCCCACAAGCCACCAAGGCACGCCCTGGTGCCTCGTGGGTACCTGGGTGGCCCCCTCTGGTACTTCTTTTCTCCAATTTTTTATTTATTCCAAAATAAATCTCCATGAAATTTTAGCTCATTTGGATATGTGCATAATAGGTATCTCTGACATAGCTTTTTCAGGTCCAGAATTCCAGCTACTGGCAATCTCCCTCTTCATGTAAATCTTGCATATTAAGAGAGAAAAGGCATTAGAATTTCTCCACAAAGTGTTATATTGATTAAAATAACTATAAAATAACAGTAGGAAAACATGATGCAAAATGGACGTATCAATGTCTATGGGAGCCTCCACATCGGTGTCTTGGCCTCTTCCCCTTTAATATATGAATTATGTGTATTCCAAAAAAAGTCTGCTCTCATCCACTGAGGGGGCTAACACAACAAATAATGCAATAGCCATGCACACACAAATCAACAATGAACTAGTGGCCGCCTACCACTCTGAGAAGAAGCCAAACTGATATGGGACGATAAGACCCAGTATACTCTCATAGACATGAGGAATCCTACATGTCGATGATTGATATTTTTACACTCATTCATCCTTTGTTTAAACCGAGATATTCGCTCTGACATTGCTACCAGTGACTAATGAATGCAAAGAATTCCACAAATCCTCTCTTTGATGTGTTTCCACATGAAATGGGCTAAAAGGGGAAGAAATCACGTGTGAACATGGAAAAGGAGTGGAAAGGAGATAGAAGAAATCAGGAGGAGGTGCATCAGAGAAGGCAACACAAAAGACGGTGTTCCATACGACCATGAGCGCTCATATGAACAGTCATATGGCTTGGATTCTGAGGCTCCTCGTCCACCTAAACAAATTTTATAAAGGGGGCCACGTCGAAATGTCAACAGAACATCTGCGAGCGAAGCCAGAACAGAGCCATCTTCATCCCCTCTCATCAACCCTAGCCGCCACCATTTCCATCTCCATAGCCACCATCACCACCGGAGTGCTTCGTCTCTAGATCATAATTGTAATTTTGCATCACACAAGGCATCCATTGTAAGAGATATTATCAATCAAATGATCTTCAAGATGTGTTCTTCACGCGATTTGATCTCCACGTGTGAGTAGTTTAGTAAGGTATGGGTTGAGGCATAGGCCTTGCAACCCTCTGTATTTGCTGTGGGGATCAATGGAAGTGCATTGAATTAATGTCCCCTGTGTGTGAAATAAAATTGTTCTTTAGATGTCTCATGTCTCATCCATGTTCTTTATAACTGCAGGTATTCAGGATCATGGAGAACGAGCCACAGAGAGGCTAAGGGAAGGGACAATGTAAAGTGTTATTCTAAACACCAGTGAAAGAAAGGTTTAGTACGGTAACAGGGATCTAATCCTTGGGGATTCATGAGGTGTAGTCATTAAACACCCAAAGCTCTTGTCTGATTATTATAATCTTAATTATCTAGGCAACCCCGCGTGGCGGATAGGGCCTTCAGTTGGACAACTGATTCTTGATGCAGGACTCGCGTTGGTCAAGATGTTATTTGGACACATCCCCCACTTCGATTCGTAACAAGCACATCTTGATGAGTGACTTCCAACACACAAATTAAGATTATATTTGGTCCCAACACAAATACATAATTGTAAAGACCTCATACCCGTACCTATTTTTTATAAGTGTTTCATCACAATTAGCTTGATTTATCCGATCAAAAGCTGGAATTATTTCTTTGACAAAAGCTTGTTAGAGACCATCACTTCAAGGGAACCTTCCTCCCGCGGGTTCGATAACCCAAGGTTAGCTCTTTTCTTCTTCCTCCTCCAAACCTCTCCAAACCCTACCAAAACTTTGCCCAATCTCTCTACTCGTTCGATTTTAGTTCAAATCCTTCTGTGTGATCAATCTACGGTACGTTTCTCATACGATCCCCAATTTATTTTCCGCAAATCCATGTTCTACATGCCTAGCATTGCCATATCTAGGAAATTCTTATTATTTATCCAAATTTGAGTTTGGCTTGGATTGATGTTTTTAGAGGAGTATGATGTTGTTACTACTGTATGATCAATATTGTTTAATTGTATTGGACTGGAAAAAATGTTTTCTAGATGTCTACAAGATCCACTCGCGTACATGGTGCTTCAAGTTTGTCCACTGCACAACGACAGCAAGTTTTCACTCAGAAGATCGTCTTCACCAACCGTGAAGCAAGGAAGAAATTTCAGAACCTTAGAAGAAGGAAGATTAAAGCAACCAAGTGGGCATGCGAGTCAACACTCGCTAAGATAGGTATTACTAATGGTTTTAATATGCTTTGTGGTAATGTCGGATTGCATGATTTTGTTTATCAGGGATGTGAGACATATGAATATTGGGGAACGTAGTAACTTCAAAAATTTCCTATGCACACGCAAGATCATGGTGATGCATAGCAACGAGAGGGGAGAGTGTTGTCTACGTACCCTCGTAGACCGAGAACGGAAGCGTTATGACAACGCGGTTGATGTAGTCGTACGTCTTCACGGCCCGACCGATCAAGCACCGAAACTACGGCACCTCCGAGTTTTAGCACACGTTCAGCTCGATGACGATCCCCGGACTCCGATCCAGCAAAGTGTCAGGGAAGAGTTCGGTCAGCACGACGGCGGGGTGACGATCTTGATGTTCTACCGTTGCAGGGCTTCGCCTAAGCACCGCTACAATATTATCGAGGAGTATGGTGGAAGGGGGCACCGCACACGGCTAAGAAAACGATCACGAGGATCAACTTGTGTGTCTAGAGGTGCCCCCCTGCCCCCGTATATAAAGGAGCAAGGGGGAGGAGGCCGGCCCTAGGAGGGGCGCGCTAGGGAGTAGGATTCCTACTCCTAGTTGGAGTAGGTTTCCTCCTTTCCTAGTCCAACTAGGAGAAGGGGGGAAAGGGGGGAAGAGGGGAAGGAAGGGAGAGAGGGGCCGCGCCCCAAATCCCTTGTCCAATTCGGACTGGGCTTGGGAGGGGCGCGAGCCACCTCCTGGTCCTTCTCACTAAGGCCCATTAAGGCCCATTGCTTCTTCCTCGTATTCCCGTAACTCCCCGGTACCTCCGAAAATACCCGAATCACTCGAAACCTTTCCGATGTCCGAATATAGTCATCCAATATGATCTTTACGTCTCGACCATTTTGAGACTCCTCGTCATGTCCCCGATCTCATCCGGGACTCCGAACTCCTTCGGTACATCAAAACTCATAAACTCATAATATAACTGTCATCGAAACCTTAAGCGTGCGGACCCTACGGGTTCGAGAACAATGTAGACATGACCGAGACATGTCTCCGGTCAATAACCAATAGCGGAACCTGGATGCTCATATTGGCTCCCACATATTCTACGAAGATCTTTATCGGTCAGACCGCATAACAATATACATTGTTCCCTTTGTCATCGGTATGTTACTTGCCCGAGATTCGATCGTCGGTATCTCAATACCTAGTTCAATCTCGTTACCGGCAAGTCTCTTTACTCGTTCCGTAATACATCATCTCGCAACTAACTCATTAGTTGCATTTCTTGCAAGGCTTAGGTGATGTGCATTACCGAGAGGGCCCAGAGATACCTCTCCGACAATCGGAGTGACAAATCCTAATATTGAAATACGCCAACCCAACATGTACCTTTGGAGACACCTGTAGAGCACCTTTATAATCACCCAGTTACGTTGTGACATTTGGTAGCACACAAAGTGTTCCTCTGGCAAACGGGAGTTGCATAATCTCATAGTCATAGGAACATGTATAAGTCATGAAGAAAGCAATAGCAACATACTAAACGATCGGGTGCTAAGCTAATGGAATGGGTCATGTCAATCACATCATTCTCCTAATGATGTGATCCCGTTAATCAAATGACAACACATGTCTATGGTTAGGAAACATAACCATCTTTGATCAACGAGCTAGTCAAGTAGAGGCATACTAGTGACACTATGTTTGTCTATGTATTCACACATGTATTATGTTTCCGGTTAATACAATTCTAGCATGAATAATAAACATTTATCATGATATAAGGAAATAAATAATAACTTTATTATTGCCTCTAGGGCATATTTCCTTCCGTCTCCCACCTGCACTAGAGTCAATAATCTAGATCACATCGCCATGTGATTAACATCAATAGTCCACATCATTATGTGATTAACACCCATAGTTCACATCGCCATGTGACCAACACCCAAAGGGTTTACTAGATTCAGTAATCTAGTTCACATCGCTATGCGATTAACACCCAAAGAGTACTAAGGTGTTATCATGTTTTGCTTGTGAGAGAAGTTTAGTCAACGGGTCTGCCACATTCAGATCCGTATGTATTTTGCAAATTTCTATGTCAACAATGCTCTGTATGGAGCTACTCTAGCTAATTGCTCCCACTTTCAATATGTATCCAGATTGAGACTTAGAGTCATCTGGATCAGTGTTAAAATTTGCATCGACGTAACCCTTTACGACGAACCTTTTGTCACCTCCATAATCAAGAAACATATCATTATTCCACTAAGGATAATTTTGACCGATGTCCAGTGATCTACTCCTAGATCACTATTGTACTCCCTTGCCAAAAAACAGTGTAGGGTATACAATAGATCTGATACATAGCATGGCATACTTTATAGAACCTATGGCTGAGGCATAGGGAATGACTTCCATTCTCTTTCTATCTTCTGTCATGGTTGGGCTTTGAGTCTTACTCAACTTCACACCTTGTAACACAGGCAAGAACTCTTTCTTTGACTGTTCCATTTTGAACTACTTCAAAATCTTGTCAAGGTATGTACTCATTGAAAAACTTATCAAGCATCTTGATCTATCTCTATAGATCTTGATGCTCAATATGTAAGCAGCTTCGCCGAGGTCTTTCTTTGAAAAACTTCTTTCAAACACTCCTGTATGCTTTGCAGAATAATTCTACATTATTTCCGATCAATAATATGTCATTCACATATACTTGTCAGAAATGCTGTAGTGCTCCCACTCACTTTCTTGTAAATACAGGCTTCACCACAAGTCTGTATAAAACTATATACTTTGATCATTTCATCAAAGCGCATATTCCAACTCCGAGATGCTTGCACCAGTCCACAGATGGATCGCTGGAGCTTGCATATTTTGTTAAAACTTTTAGGATTGACAAAACCTTCTGGTTGCATCATATACAACTCTTCTTTAAGAAATCCATTAAGGAATGCAGCTTTGTTTATCCATTTTCCAGATTTCATAAAATGCGCCAATTGCTAACATGATTCGGACAGACTTAAGCATAGATACGAGTGAGAAACTCTCATCATAGTCAACATCTTGAACTTGTCGAAAACCTTTTTGCGACAATTCTAGCTTTGTAGATAGCAACACTACTATCAGCGCCCGTCTTCCTCTTGAAGATCCATTTATTTTCAATTGCTTGCTGTTCATCGGGCAAGTCAACCAAAGTCCATACTTTGTTTTCATACATGGATCCCATCTCATATTTCATGGCTTCAAGCCATTTTGCGGAATCTGGGCTCACCATCGCTTCTTCATAGTTCGTAGGTTCATCATGATCTAGTAGCATGATTTTCAGAACCGTATTACCGTACCACTCTGGTGCAGATCTCACTCTGGTTTACCTACGAGGTTCGGTAGTAACTTGATCTGAAGTTACATGATCATCATCATTAGCTTCCTCACTAATTGGTGTAGTAGTCACAAGAACAGATTTCTGTGATGAACTACTTTCCAATAAGGGAGCAGGTACAGTTACCTCAACAAGTTCTACTTTCCTCCCACTCACTTCTTTCGAGAGAAACTCCTTCTCTAGAAATGATCCATTCTTAGCAACGAATAACTTGCCTTCGGATCTGTGATAGAATGTGTACCCAACAGTCTCCTTTGGTTATCCTATGAAGACATATTTCTCCGATTTGGGTTTGAGCTTATCAGGATGAAACTTTTTCATATAAGCATCACAACCCCAAACTTTAGGAAACGACAACTTTGGTTTCTTGCCAAACCACAGTTCAGATTGTGTCGTCTCAACGGACTTAGATGGTGACTTAGATGGTGCCCTTTTAAACGTGAATGCAGCTGTCTTTAATGCATAACCCCAAAACGATGTTGGTAAATCTGTAAGAAACATCATAGATTGCACTATATCCAATAAAGTACGGTTATGACGTTCGGACACACCATTATGCCGTGGTGTTCCAGGTGGCACGAATTTGTGAAACTATTCCACATAGTTTTAATTGAAGACCAAACTCATAACTCAAATATTTGTCTCTGCAATCAGATCGTAGAAACCATATTTTTCTTTTTACGATGATTTTCCACTTCACTCTGAAATTCTTTGAACTTTTCAAATGTTTCAGACTTATGTTTCATCAAGCAGATATACCCATATCTGCTCAAATCATATGTGAAGGTCAGAAAATAACGATACCCGCCACGAGCTTCAACACTCATCGGATCGCATACATCAGTATGTATTATTTCCAACAAGTCAGTTGCTCGCTCCATTGTTCCGGAGAACGGAGTCTTTAGTCATCTTTCCCATAAGGCATGGTTCGCAAGCACCAAGTGATTCATAATCAAGTGATTCCAAAATCCCATCACCATGGAGTTTCTTCATGCACTTTACACCAATATGACCTAAACGGCAGTGCCACAAATAAGTTGCACTATCATTATTAACTTCGCGTCTTTTGGTTTCAATATTATGAATATGTGTATCACTACGATCAAGATCCAATGAACTATTTTCATTGGGTGTGTAACCATATAAGGTTTTATTCATGTAAACAGAACAACAATTTATTCTCTTACTTAAATGAATAACTGTATTACAATAAACATGATCAAATCATATTCATGCTCAACGCAAACACCAAATAACACTTATTTATGATCAACATTAATCCCGAAAGTATAGGGAGTGTGCGATGATGATCATATCAATCTTGGAACCACTTCCAACACACATCGTCACTTCACCCTTAACTAGTCTCTGTTTATTCTGCAACTCCTGTTTCGAGTTACTAATCTTAGCAACTGAACTAGTATCAAATACTGAGGGGCTGCTATAAACACTAGTAAACTACACATCAATAACATGTATATCAAATATACTTATGTTCACTTTGCCATCCTTCTTATCCGCCAATCACTTGGGGTAGTTCCGCTTCCAGTGACCAGTCCCTTTGCAGTAGAAGCACTTAGTCTCAGGATTAGGACCAGACTTGGGCTTCTTCATTTGAGCAGCAACTTGCTTGCTGTTCTTCTTGAAGTTCCCCTTCTTCCCTCTGCCCTTTTCTTGAAACTAGTGGTCTTGTCTACCATCAACACTTGATGCTCTTTCTTGATTTCTACCTTCATCGATTTCATCATCATGAAAAGCTCGGGAGTCGTTTTCGTCATCCCTTGCATACTATACTTCATCACGAAGTTCTACTAACTTGGTGACGGTGACTAGAGAATTCTGTCAATCACTATTTTATCTGGAAGATTAACTCCCACTTGATTCAAGCGATTGTAGTACCCAGACAACCTGAGCACATGCTCACTAGTTGAGCGATTCTCCTCCATCTTTTAGCTATAGAACTTGTTGGAGACTTCATATCTCTCAACTCGGGTATTTGCTTGAAATATTAACTTCAACTCCTGGAACATCGCATATGGTCCATGACGTTCAAAACGTCTTTGAAGTCCCGATTCTAAGCCGTTAAGCATGGTGCACTAAACTATCAAGTAGTCATCATATTGAGCTAGCCAAACGTTCATAACGTCTGCATCTGCTCCTGCAATAGGTCCGTCACCTAGCGGTGCATCAAGGACATAATTCTTCTATGCAACAATGAGGATAAACCTCAGATCACGGATCCAATCCGCATCTTTGCTACTAACATCTTTCAACAAAATTTTCTCTAGGAACATATATAGAACATAGGGAAGCAACAATGCGAGCTATTGATCTACAACATAGATATGCTAATACTACCAGGACTAAGTTCATGATAAATTAAAGTTCAATTAATCATATTACTTAAGAACTCCCACTTAGATAGACATCCCTCTAATCCTCTAAGTGATCACGTGATCCAAATCAACTAAACCATGTCCGATCATCACGTGAGATGGAGTAGTTTCAATGGTGAACATCACTATGTTGATCATATCTACTATATGATTCACGCTCGATCTTTCAGTCTCAGTGTTCCGAGGCCATATCTGCATATGCTAGGCTCGTCAAGTTTAACCTGAGTATTCTGCATGTGCAAAACTGGCTTGCACCCGTTGTAGATGGACGTAGAGCTTATCACACCCGATCATCACGTGGTGTCTGGGCACGACGAACTTTGGCAACGGTGCATACTCAGGAAGAACACTTCTTGATAATTTAGTGAGAGATCATCTTATAGTGCTACCGTTAATCAAAGCAAGATAAGATGCATAAAAGATAAACATCACATGCAATCAATATAAGTGATATGATATGGCCATCATCATCTTTTGCTTGTGATCTCCATCTCCGAAGCACCGTCATGATCACCATCATCACCGGCACGACACCTTGATCTCCATCGTAGCATCGTTGTCGTCTCGCCAATCTTATGCTTCCACGACTATCGCTACCGCTTAGTGATAAAGTAAAGCATTACAGCGCGATTGCATTGCATACAATAAAGCGACAACCATATGGCTCCTGCTAGTTGCCGATAACTCGGTTACAAAACATGATCATCTCATACAATAAAATTTAGCATCATGTCTTGACCATATCACATCACAACATGCCCTGCAAAAACAAGTTAGACGTCCTCTACTTTGTTGTTGCAAGTTTTACGTGGCTGCTATGGGCTTAAGCAAGAACTAATCTTACCCACGTATCAAAACCACAACGATAGTTTGTCAAGTTGGTGTTGTTTTAACCTTCACAAGGACCGGGCGTAGCCACACTTGGTTCAACTAAAGTTGGAGAAACTGACACCCGCTAGCCACCTTTGTGCAAAGCACGTTGGGAGAACCGGTCTCGCATAAGCGTACGCGTAATTTCGGTCCGGGCCGCTTCGTCCAATAATACCGCCGAACCAAAGTATGACATACTGGTAAGCAGTATGACTTATATCGCCCACAACTCATTTGTGTTCTACTCGTGCATATAACATCAACACATAAAACCTAGGCTCGGATGCCACTGTTGGGGAACGTAGTAATTTCAAAAATTTCCTACGCACATGCAAGATCATGGTGATGCATAGCAACGAGAGGGAAGAGTGTTGTCTACGTACCCTCGTAGACCGATAGTGGAAGCGTTATGACAACCCGGTTGATGTAGTCGTACATCTTCACGGCCCGACCGATCAAGAACCGAAACTACGGCACCTCCGAGTTTTAGCACACGTTCAGCTCGATGACGATCCCCGGACTCCGATTCAGCAAAGTGTCGGGGAAGAGTTCCGTCAGCGCGACGGCGTGGTGACGATCTTGATGTTCTACCGTCGCAGGGCTTCGCCTAAGCACCGCTACAATATTATCGAGGAGTATGGTGGAAGGGGGCACCGCACACGGCTAAGAAAACGATCACGAGGATCAACTTGTGTGTCTAGAGGTGCCCCCCTGCCCCCGTATATAAAGGAGCAAGGGGGAGGAGGCCGGCCCTAGGAGGGGCGCGCCAGGGAGTAGGATTCCTACTCCTAGTTGGAGTAGGTTTCCTCCTTTCCTAGTCCAACTAGGAGAAGGGGGGAAAGGGGGAACAGGGGAAGGAAGGGAGAGAGGGGCCGCGCCCCAAACCCCTTGTCCAATTCGGACTGGGCTTGGGAGGGGCGCGAGCCACCTCCTGGTCCTTCCCACTAAGGCCCATTAAGGCCCATTGCTTCTTCCTCGTATTCCCGTAACTCCCCGGTACCTCCGAAAATACCCGAATCACTCGGAACCTTTCCGATGTCCGAATATAGTCATCCAATATGATATTTACGTCTCGACCATTTCGAGACTCCTCGTCATGTCCCCGATCTCATCCGGGACACCGAACTCCTTCGGTACATCAAAACTCATAAACTCATAATATAACTGTCATCGAAACCTTAAGCATGCGGACCCTACGGGTTCGAGAACAATGTAGACATGACCGAAACATGTCTCCGGTCAATAACCAATAGCGGAACCTGGATGCTCATATTGGCTCCCACATATTCTACGAAGATCTTTATCGGTCAGACCGCATAACAACATACGTTGTTCCCTTTGTCATCGGTATATTACTTTCCCGAGATTCGATCGTCGGTATCTCAATACCTAGTTCAATCTCGTTACCGGCAAGTCTCTTTACTCGTTCCGTAATACATCATCTCGCAACTAACTCATTAGCTGCATTGCTTGCAAGGCTTAGGTGATGTGCATTACCGAGAGGGCCCAGAGATACCTCTCCGACAATCGGAGTGACAAATCCTAATCTCGAAATACGCCAACCCAACATGTACCTCTGGAGACACCTGTAGAGAACCTTTATAATCACCCAGTTACGTTGTGACGTTTGGTAGCACACAAAGTGTTCCTCCGGCAAACGGGAGTTGCATAATCTCATAGTCATAGGAACATGTATAAGTCATGAAGAAAGCAATAGCAACATACTAAACGATCGGGTGCTAAGCTAATGTAATGGGTCATGTCAATCACATCATTCTCCTAATGATGTGATCCCGTTAATCAAATGACAACACATGTCTATGGTTAGGAAACATAACCATCTTTGATCAACGAGCTAGTCAAGTAGAGGCATACTAGTGACACTATGTTTGTCTATGTATTCACACATGTATTATGTTTCCGGTTAATACAATTCTAGCATGAATAATAAACATTTATCATGATATAAGGAAATAAATAATAACTTTATTATTGCCTCTAGGGCATATTTCCTTCAATGAATGCATGATGCTTGAGTTTCTTAGTACTCTATCGCATAATGTTGAGCTCATGCCAAATGCATTTGAGGAGAAGCGGACCGCTTTCCGTGTCTTGGACCAAGATTTCTGTTAGGGAACATAGTAATTTCAAAATTTTCCTACGCACATGCAGGATCATGGTGATGCATAGCAACGAGAGGGGATAGTGTCGTCTACGTACCCTTGTAGACCGTTAAGTGGAAGCGTTATGACAATGCGGTTGATGTAGTCCTACGTCTTCATGATCGACCGATCCTTAGTACCGAACGTACGGCACCTCCGCGTTCAGCACACGTTCAGCTCGGTGACGTCCCTCTAACTCACGATCCAGTAGAGCTCGAGGAAGAGTTCCGTCAGCACGACAGCGTGGTGACGATGTTGACGAAGCTACCGCAGCAGGGCTTCGCCTAAACACCGCTACACTATGACCGAGGTGGATTATGGTGGAGAGGGGCACCGCACATGGCTGGGAGAGATCTTTGTGATCAACTTGTGTGTCTAGAGGTGCCCCTGCCCCTGTATATAAAGGAGCAAGGGGAAGGCCGGCTGGCCCTTGTTGGTGCGCCTAGGAGGAGGAATCCTCCTCCTAGTAGGAGTAGGATTCCTCCCTTTCCTAGTCCTACTAGGAGGGGGAAAGGCAGGGAGAGAAAGAGAAGGAAAGGGGGGCGCCGCCCACCCTTCTCCTAGTCCAATTCGGACAGGGGGAAGGGGGCGTGCTGCCTGCCCTAGGTCGGCCCCTCTCTCTTTCCCTTATGGCCCAACAAGGCCCATTAGCCCCCGGGAGGTTTCGGTAACCCCTCCGGTACTCCGGTAAAATCCCGATTTCACCCGGAACTATTTCGATGTCCAAATGTAGGCTTCCAATATATCAATCTTTATATATCGACCATTTCGAGACTCCTCATCATGTCCGTGATCACATCTGGGACTCCGAACTACCTTCGGTACATCAAAACATATAAACTCATAAAACCAATCGTCATAGAACTTTAAGCATGCGGACCCTACGGGTTCGAGAACTATGTAGACATGACCGAGACACGTCTCCGGTCAATAACCAATAGCGGAACCTGGATGCTCATATTGGTTCCTACATATTCTACGAAGATCTTTATTGGTCAAACCGCACAACACTATACGTTGTTCTCTTTGTCATCGGTATGTTACTTGCCCGAGATTCGATCGTCGGTATCCAATACCTAGTTCAATATCGTTACCGGCAAGTCTCTTTACTCGTTCCGTAATACATCATCCCGTAACTAACTCATTAGTTATCATGCTTGCAAGGCTGATAGTGATGTGTATTACCGAGAGGGCCCAGAGATACCTCTCCGACAATCGGAGTGACAAATCATAATCTTGATCTATGCCAACTCAACAAGTACCATCGGAGACACCTATAGAGCACCTTTATAATCACCCAGTTATGTTGTGACGTTTGGTAGCACACAAAGTGTTCCTCCGTTGTTCGGGAGTTGCATAATCTCATAGTCATAAGAACATGTATAAGTCATGAAGAAAGCAATAGAAGTAAACAAATGATCAAGTGCTAAGCTAACGGAATGGGTCAAGTCAATCACATCATTCTCCTAATGATGTGATCCCATTGGTCAAATAACAACTCATGTCTATGGTTAGGAAACTTAACCATCTTTGATCAATGAGCTAGTCAAGTAGAGGCATACTAGTGACACTATGTTTGTCTATGTATTCACACATGTATTATGTTTCCGGTTAATACAATTCTAGCATGAATAATAAACATTTATCATGAAATAAGGAAATAAATAATAACTTTATTATTGCCTCTAGGGCATATTTCCTTTAGTCTCCCACTTGCACTAGAGTCAGTAATCTAGATTACACAGTAATGATTTTAACACCCATGGAGCCTTGGTGCTGATCATGTTTTGCTCGTGGAAGAGGCTTAGTCAACGGGTCTGCAACATTTAGATCCGTATGTATTTTGCAAATCTCTATGTCTCCCACCTGGACTTGATCCCGGATGGAGTTTAAGCGTCTCTTGATGTGCTTGGTTCTTTTGTGAAATCTGGATTCTTTTGCCAAGGCAATTGCACTAGTATTGTCACAAAAGATTTTCATTGGACCCGATGCACTAGGTATGACACCTAGATCGCATATGAACTCCTTCATCCAGACTCCTTCATTCGTTGCTTCCAAAGCAGCAATATACTCCGCTTCTCATGTAGATCCCGCCATGATGCTTTGTTTAGAACTGCTCCAACTGACAGCTCCACCATTTAATATAAGCACGTATCCGGTTTGCGATTTAGAATCGTCTAGATCAGTGTCAAAGCTTGCATTAACGTAACCATTTATGATGAGCTCTTTGTCACCTCCATAAACGAGAAACATATCCTTGGTCCTTTTCAGGTACTTTAGGATGTTCTTGACCGTTGTCCAGTGATCCACTCCTGGATTACTTTGGTACCTCCCTGCTAGGCTAATAGCAAGGCACACATTAGGTCTGGTACACAACATTGCATACATTATAGAGCCTATGGTTGAAGCATAGGGAACACTTTTCATTTTCTCTCTATCTTCTGTAGTGGTCGGGCATTGAGTCTTACTCAACTTCACACCTTTTAACACAGGCAAGAACCCTTTCTTAGCTTGATCCATTTTGAACTTCTTCAAAACTTTATCAAGGTATGTGCTTTGTGAAAGTCCAATTAAGCGTCTTGATCTGTCTCTATAGATCTTGATGCCCAATATATAAGCAGCTTCACCGAGGTCTTTCATTGAAAAACTTTTATTCAAGTATCCTTTTATGTTGTCCATAAATTCTATATCATTTCCAATCAATAATATGCCATCCACATATAATATTAGAAATGCTACAGAGCTCCCACTCACTTTCTTGTAAATACAGGCTTCTCCAAAAGTCTGTATAAAACCATATGCTTTGATCACACTATCAAAACGTTTATTCCAACTCCGAGAGGCTTGCACCAGTCCATAAATGGATCGCTGGAGCTTGCACACTTTGTTAGCTCCCTTTGGAACAATAAAACCTTCAGGTTGCATCATATACAACTCTTCTTCCAGAAATACATTCAGGAATGCAGTATTTACATCCATTTGCCAAATTTCATAATCATAAAATACGGCAATTGCTAACATGATTCGGACGGACTTAAGCATCACTACGGGTGAGAAGGTCTCATCGTAGTCAACTCCTTGAACTTGTTGAAAACCTTTTGCAACAAGTAGAGCTTTGTAGACAGTAACATTACCGTCAGCGTATGTCTTATTCTTGAAGATCCATTTGTTCTCAATGGCTTGTTGATCATTGGGCAAGTCAACCAAAGTCCACACTTTGTTCTCATACATGGATCCCATCTCAGACTTCATTGCCTCAAGCCATTTTGCGGAATCTGGGTTCATCATCGCTTCCTCATAGTTCGTAGGTTCATCATGGTCAAGTAACATGACCTCCAGAACTGGATTACCGTACCACTCTGGTGCGGATCTTGCTCTGGTTGACCTACAAGGTTCGGTAGTAAATTGATCTGAAGTTTCATGATCATCATCATTAGCTTCCTCACTAATTGGTGTAGATGTCACAGGAACCGGTTTATGTGATGAACTACTTTCCAATAAGGGAGCAGGTACAATTACCTCATCAAGTTCTACTTTCCTCCCACTCACTTCTTTCGAGAGAAACTCCTTCTCTAGAAAGGATCCATTCTTAGCAACGAATATCTTGCCTTCGGATCTGTGATAGAAGGTGTATCCAATAGTTTCCTTTGGGTATCCTATGAAGACACATTTCTCCGATTTGGGTTCGAGCTTATCAGGTTGAAGCTTTTTCACATAAGCATCGCAGCCCCAAACTTTAAGAAATGACAACTTTGGTTTCTTGCCAAACCATATGTCATAAGGCGTCGCCTCAACGGATTTTGATGGTGCCCTATTTAACGTGAATGCAGTCGTCTCTAAAGCATAACCCCAAAACGATAGCGGTAAATCAGTAAGAGACATCATAGATCGCACCATATCTAGTAAAGTACGATTACGACATTCAGACACACCATTACGCTGTGGTGTTCCGGGTGGCGTGAGTTGTGAAACTATTCCACATTGTTTCAAATGTAGGCCAAACTCGTAACTCAAATATTCTCCTCCACGATCAGATCATAGAAACTTTATTTTTCTTGTTACGATGATTTTCCACTTCACTCTGAAATTCTTTGAACTTTTCAAATGTTTCAGACTTATGTTTCATTAAGTAGATATACCCATATCTGCTCAAATCATCTGTGAAGGTGAGAAAATAATGATACCCGTCGCAAGCCTCAATATTCATCGGACCACATACATCGTTATGTATGATTTCCAACAAATCTGTTGCTCACTCCATAGATCTGGAGAACGGCGTTTTAGTCATCTTGCCCATAAGGCATGGTTCGCAAGTACCAAGTGATTCATAATCAAGTGATTCCAAAAGTCCATCGGTATGGAGTTTCTTTATGCGCTTTATAGCAATATGACCCAAACGGCAGTGCCACAAATAAGTTGCACTATCATTATCAACTCTGTATCTTTTGGCTTCAACATTATGAATATGTGTATCACTACTATCGAGATTCAACAAGAATAGACCACTCTTTAAGGGTGCATGACCATAAAAGATATTACTCATATAAATAGAACAACCATTATTCTCAGATTTAAATGAATAACCGTCTCGCATCAAACAAGATCCAGATATAATGTTCATGCTATGTGTTTGATCTCTCTCTCTCTCTCTCTCTCTCTCTCTCTCTCTCTCTCGTGTTCTTCAAATGATACGATCTTGATGTATCGCGAGCTTTGCTATTATATTTGGATCCTATGATGTTTCTTCCCCCCTCTACTCTCTTGTAATGGATTGAGTTTCCCCTTTGAAGTTATATTATCGGATTGAGTCTTTAAAGATTTGAGAACACTTGATGTATGTCTTGCCGTGCGTACCTGTGGTGACAATGGGATACCACGTGATTCACTTGATGTATGTTTTGGTGATCAACTTGTGGGTTCCGCCCATGAACCTATGCATAGGGGTTGGCACATGTTTTCGTCGTGATTCTCCGGTAGAAACTTTGGGGCACTCTTTGAGATCCTTTGTGTTGGTTGAATAGATGAATCTAAGATTGTGTGATGCATATCGTATAATCATACCCACGGATACTTGAGGTGACATTGGAGTATCTAGGTGACATTAGGGTTTTGGTTGATTTGTGTCTTAAGGTGTTATTCTAGTACGAACTCTAGGGCTGTTTGTGACACTTATAGGAATAGCCCAACGGATTGATTGGAAAGAATAACTTTGAGGTGGTTTCGTACCCTACCATAATCTCTTCGTTCGTTCTCCGCTATTCGTGACTTTGGAGTGACTCTTTGTTGCATGTTGAGGGATAGTTATGTGATCCAATTATGTTAGTATTGTTGAGAGGACTTACACTAGTGAAAGTATGAACCCTAGGCCTTATTTCCTATCATTGCAATACCGTTTACGCTCACTTTTATCACTTGCTACCTTGCTGTTTTTATTATTTCAGATTACAAATACCTTTATCTACTATCCATATACCACTCGTATCACCATCGCTTCGCCGAACTAGTGCACCTATACAATTTACCATTGTATTGGGTGTGTTGGGGACACAAGAGACTCTTTGTACTTTGGTTTCTTGAGAGAGACCATATTCATCCTACGCCTCCCACGAATTGATAAACCTTAGGTCATCCACTTGAGGGAAATTTTCTACTGTCCTACAAACCTCTGCACTTGGAGGCCCAACAACGTCTACAATAAGAAGGTTGTGTAGTAGACATCAAGCTCTTTTCTGGCGCCGTTGCCGGGGAGGTGAGTCCTTGAAGGTATATCTTTAGATCTTGCAATCGATTCTTTTAGTTTCTTGTTTTATCACTAGTTTAGTTTATAAAAGAAAATTACAAAAAAAATGGAATTAAGTTTGCCTCATACGCTTCATCTTTTTAATACCTTTCGTGAGTATGATGGAAAGGAAAATTGTGCCAAAGTGTTAGAAGAAGAATGCATTAAAATGTTTGGCACTAAATCTTTGAATGATGAGCATGATTGCAATGTTGTTAGTATGAACTCCTTGAATATCCATGGTACTAATGATGATTGCACTAGTTATGATGAAAATGTCTCCTATAAACATGTCAATTTTTGTGGAGTGCATTGGGTTTGCAAGTACACATCAAATAGGGAAGATAGATATTGCAAGAGGCATAAGCATTTAGAAACTAAATTGTTGCAAGAAAGGCTAGATGTTTGTGCTGAAAGATTCAATATTTATCGCCATCCTTGTGAACTTTGCAATGAACATGGTCACTTAAATCTCCAATGCTATTTGTTTCATGATCAAGTCGTGTCCAAAAATTGTGATGACTTGATTTCTCTTGCACATCATAATGAACTTAGTTTGCTTATGGGTTACGAAGAAATGAAACGTATAACTAACTATCTTCTAGTATTTGCCCGTGATAAACTTCTTGGCTTTGATCTAGAGGAAATTTATATGTATTGTGCGGTGAATTGTATTGAAAATCCTTATATTGCCAACTACATAAAGAAAACAAAACAAATAAAAGATGAAGAGAATACTAATGAAAGGGAAGAGACTTCCCAATATCCTCCTATTATTTCTTATGATGAATCAAGTAACGAGGAGGAGCCTTCTATTCAACCAATCTCATTAATAAGGAGCTCCAGAAAGAGGGTTGAACCCACACATGATGTGAAGAAGAAAAAGAAAAGACGGAGAAGCAAAGGTAAAAAGGTATCTCTCCTAAATGATGTTGCTCCTATTACTCCTTGTGATGATGATAATTGCTATACTATTGGTGCTATCCATACTATTAATGATGAAAGTGATTATGCTTATGATATGAAAAGGCCCAGGCTTGGGGATGCTATGTTTGATGAAGATGATGTTTTTGAGAATATATTTGCTGCAATTAATGTTAGTCCCAAGCTTGGGGATGCTATGTTTAATGAAGATGATATTTCTAGTCTCCTAAGTTTTGATATGCAAATTTATTATGATAATAGCATGCCTCCTACTTATGATGATTATATTGATGAAAGTGGATTTGGAGAGGTCATGACTTTATTTAGTAATGATTCCACTATATTGGAAGAGGTTTCAATCGATTATGATGAGAACAAAGTTGCTACTTATGATAATTATTGTGATGATACATATGCTATAAAAAGTAGTGATGATTATATTTATAAAACTTGTCATGATTATGATTACCCTTTTTCTGAACATTACTCTTCTAATGTGGAAACAATTTATAGTATTCGAGTTTCTTATGATACTCCCACTATTCCAAATGAGAAGAATTTTGCTTATGTGGAGAGTAATAAAATTTCTATGCTTGTAGATCATGAAAAGAATGCTTTAGGTGCTGGTTATATTGTTGAATTCATTCATGATGCTACTGAAAATTATTATGAGGGAGGAATATATGCTTGTAGGAATTGCAATAATATCAAGTTTCCTCTATATGTGCTTAAAGTTTTGAAGTTATACTTGTTTTGCCTTCCTATGCAAGTTGATTCCTGTTCCCACAAGTTGTTTGCTCACAAAATCCCTATGCATAGGAAGTGGGTTAGACTTAAATGTGCTAGTCATATTCTTCATGATGCCCTCTTTATGTCTCAATTCTTATCTTTTATGTGAGCATCATTGAAATCATCATGCCTAGCTAGGGGCGTTAAATGATAGCGCTTGTTGGGAGGCAACCCAAATTTATTTTTGTTCCTTGCTTTTTGTTCCTGTTTATTAATAAATAATTTATCTAGATGCTGTTATGGTTGTGTTTTTTGTGTTTAATTAGTGTTTGTGCCAAGTAGAACATTTGGGAAGACTTGGGGAAAGTCTTTGCGATCTTGCTGTAAAAAACAGAAACTTTAGCGCTCACGAGATTAGATGCCATTTTTATTGGAGAGTGATATTTAGTTAATTATTTTTGCAAATGATTAATAGATAAATTCCTCTCGTCCAGCAATTTACTTTATAATTTTTGGGGTTCCAGAAGTATACGTTTGATCCAGATTACTACAGACTGTTCTGTTTTTGACAGATTCTGTTTTCTATGTGTTGTTTGCTTATTTTGATGAATCTATGAGTGGTATCGGAGGGTATGAACCATAGATGAGTTGGAATACAGTAGATATTACACCAATATGAATTTAGAATGAGTTCACAACAGTACCTAAGTGGTGATTTATTTTCTTATACTAACGGAGCTTACGAGTTTTCTGTTAAGTTTTGTGTTGTGAAGTTTTCAAGTTTTGGGTGAAGATTCGATGGACTATGGAATAAGGAGTGGCAAGAGCCTAATCTTGGGGATGCCCAAGGCACCCCAAGGTAATATTAAATTACAACCAAAAGCCTAAGATTGGTGATGCCCCGGAAGGCATCCCCTCTTTCGTCTTCGCTCATCGGTAACTTTACTTGGAGCTATATTTTTATTCACCACATGATATGTGTTTTGCTTGGAGCGTCATTTTATTTTCCTTTGTTTTGATTGCTGTTTGAATAAAATACCAAGATCTGAAATTCTTAAATGTTAGAGAGTCTTCACATAGTTGCATAATTATTCAACTACTCATTGATCTTCACTTATATCTTTCGGGGTAGTTTGTTGCTGCTCAAATGCTTCACTTATATCCTTTTAGAGCACGGCGGTGGTTTTATTTTCAAGAAATAGATGAACTCTCGTGCTTCACTTATATTATTTTTAGAGTCTTTAGAACAGCATGGTAGTTTGCTTTGGTTATGAATCTAGTCCTAATATGATAGGCATCTGAAAGTGCAACTATCCCTAGGTGGTTTTGGTAATTCATAACAACATATAGCTCATTGAGCTAATGCTATTCCAAGATGATTATTTCAGGAAAGCTCAATGATTGGCATGGCATGGATGTGAAAGTGGAACCCTCAAAATGCTAAGGACAAAGGATTGGCTCAAGCTCAAAAGCTCAAGACTCTTCATTTTATATTTTAGTGATCCAAGATCACATTGAGTCTTTAGGAAAAGCCAATACTATCAAGGAGGGATGAGGTGTTGCTTAATGAGCCTCTTGCTTCATGTGCTTAGTGATATGCTCCAAAACCCTCAACTACTTTCCCATATCCACATATGACCTAAACCCTAAGCCAAACTCGGTCCTACCGATTCTTTCTACCCGGCGCCACCGAGTTTCATTTGTTATAAGCCACTGCCAAACCCTAGCAATTCGGTTCTACCGATAGGGATCTCGGTCTCACCGAGATGGGATTGCAAACTCTATGTTTCCCTTTCGTAACTTTTTGGTCTCACCGAAAGAGCGAATCGGTCCCACCGAGATTGCAATGTAAATTCAGTGTTTCCTTTTTGTAACTTTTCGGTCTCACCGAAAGAGCAAATCGGTCCCACCGAGTTTGCCTGACCAACTCTCTAGTTAGCTAATTACCAAATTCAGTCTCACCGAGTTTGTGTAATCGGTCTCACCGAGATTACGTTATGCCCAAACCCTAACCATATCGGTCCTACCGAGTTGCATGTCAGTCCCACCGAAAATCTCTAACGGTCACTAGGTTTACCTTTTCGGTCTGACCGAGTTTGTTGATTCGGTCCCACCGAGATTGGAAAACTGTGTGTAACGGTTGGATTTTGTGTGGAGGCTATATATACCCCTCCACCTCCTCTTCATTCGTGGAGAGAGCCATCAGAACACATACACAATTCCAACTCATATGTTCTGAGAGAGAACCACCTACTCATGTGTTGAGATCAAGACATTCCATTCCTACCATATGAATCTTGATCTCTAGCCTTCCCAAGTTGCTTTCCACTCAAATCTTCTTTACACAAAATCCAAATCCTATGAGAGAGAGTTGAGTGTTGGGGAGACTATCATTTGAAGCACAAGAGCAAGGAGTTCATTACCTACACACCATTTGTTACTTCTTGGAGAGTGGTGTCTCCTAGATTGGCTAGGTGTCACTTAGGAGCCTCCGACAAGATTGTGGAGTTGAACCAAGGAGTTTGTAAGGGCAAGGAGATCGCCTACTTCGTGAAGATCTACCGCTAGTGAGGCAAGTCCTTTGTGGGCGATGGCCATGGTGGGATAGACAAGGTTGCTTCTTCGTGGACCCTTTGTGGGTGGTTGCTTCTTCGTGGACCCTTCGTGGGTGGAGCCCTTCGTGGACTCACGCAACCATTACCCTTCGTGGGTGGAGCCCTCCGTGGACTCGCGCAACCGTTACCCTTCGTGGGTTGAAGTCTCCATCAACGTGGATGTAGGATAGCACCACCTATCCGAACCACGGGAAAAACATCCGTGTCTCCAATTGCGTTTGAATTCTCCAAACCCTTCCCTTTACATTCTTGCAAGTTGCATGCTTTACTTTCCGCTGCCAATATACTCTTTGCATGCTTGCTTGAATTGTGTGATGATTGCTTGACTTGTCCTACAATAGCTAAAATCTGCCAAGAACAAAAATTGGGAAAAGGTTAAGTTTTTATTTGGTCAAGTAGTCTAATCACCCCCCCCTCTAGACATACTTTCGATCCTACAAGTGGTATCAGAGCTTTGGTCTCCATTTGCTTTGATCTCCATAGCATTTGTGGTCATAGCCTTGGTTTCACAACCTAGGAGAGTATGGCGTCTAGCGAGGGAAATTATCACCGTAGAGGTCCTTACTTTGATGGTACTAATTTTGCTAGTTGGAAGCATAAAATGAAAATGCATATTCTTGGACATAACCCCGCCGTTTGGGCTATTGTGTGTGTTGGTTTGCAAGGTGACTTCTTTGATGGGAAAGAACCAAACCGTGAAGCTACCACAGATGAGTTGAAGATGTTGCAATACAATGCTCAAGCTTGTGATATTCTCTTCAACAGATTGTGCCCCGAAGAATTCAACAAAATCAGCCGTCTTGAGAATGCAAAGGAAATTTGGGACACTTTGATTGATATGCATGAAGGTACCGACTCCGTCAAGGAATCCAAGTTGGATGTGCTTCAAAGTCAACTTGACAAGTTCAAAATGAAGGATGGTGAAGGTGTCGCTGAAATGTACTCTAGGCTTGCTCTCATCACAAATGAGATTGCCGGCTTAGGAAATGAAGAGATGACCGATAGATTCATCATCAAGAAGATTCTAAGAGCCTTGGATGGAAAATATGATACCATGTGCACATTGATCCAAATGATGCCCAATTACAAAGATCTCAAGCCAACGGAGGTGATTGGAAGAATTGTTGCTCATGAGATGTCACTTAAGGATAAAGAGGAACTTCACAACATATGAAGTAGTGCCTACAAAGCCTCATGTGAAGCTCCTACATCATCAAGTGAGAAACAAAATTTCAATGAAGAATTGAGCTTAATGGTGAAGAACTTCAACAAGTTCTACAAGAGTAGAAGCAAAGATAGAAGCTTCAAGTCAAGGTCCTACAATGACAAAAGATCTTCTAGTCGAGAGCGAAACTGCTACAGTTGTGGAAGACCCGGACACTATTCCAATGAGTGTACGACTCCCTACAAGAGAAGAGAAGATTCTCCAAAAAGAAGAAGCAAAGAATCACCACCAAGAGAGAGAAGGAGTAGAGATGATCGTTATGAACGAAGATACTCACGGAGAAGCAAGGATTCGGAAGGAAGGAAAAATCATCAAGGAGCTACACAAAACGAAGACATCAAGCTCATGTTGGTGAATGGGTATCCGGCTCCGACTCCGATAGCCACTCTGAGAGAAGTTATCACTCCGACTCCGAAGATACTCAAGATGAAGGTGTTGCCGGTCTAGCACTTGTGTCAACCAACTCCTATGACATATTTGACTCACCAAATGAGGGAATTGGAAGATGCTTCATGGCCAAAGGTCCTAAGGTAACACACCCCGAGTATGTTGATTTCAATAGTGATGAAGATGACTTGTTAGGTGATGATTTGCTTGTTGACAACTCTAGTGATGAATACTATGATGAAACGTCAACTAATCATGCTAATCAAGATAAAACGAATGACAATGATAAGGAGAAGATTGAGGCTCTAACTAAAGAACTAAACACTCTTAAGTTAGCTCATGAAACTATCTTCGAAGATCATCGAGAACTTTTAAGAGCTCATGAGAAATTACGCTTTGAAAAGCTCAATCTTGAGCAAGAGCATGAGTTCTTAAAAGCAATCAATGATGATCTCCGCAAGGAAAGTTCTTCTTACATTGCCAAGCGTTTACTCTTATCCACTTACATGCCTCAAGTCAAGTCTAGTAACAAGAACAAGAAAGATTCTTCCTATAGCAGTAACAATGATCATGCTAAATCCAATATTGTTGCTTCTAGTAGTTCTCTTGATTCCACTAATGATTCTCTTAGCCAAGTTACACTTGAGCAAGAAAATAGCTTATTGAAGGGAATTATAGAGAAAGGAGTGTACAAAAGCCTTGCCGGGAGTAAGCAATTCGAGGAAATTGTGCGCAAGCAAGGAATGCACCGGAAGAATCAAGGTGTTGGTTTTGAACGAAAGTTCAATGCTAATGGAGTTGAGTGGGAAGAAGATCAATACCCCAAGACAAAGTTTGTTCCTCAACAAGAGAAGTATGATACTTCTTTCAAGGGGACACAAGCTCAAGATGATCTTCCACCACAAGACTACAAGCAAAAAGGCAAGGACAAGCTTCAAGAGGAAATTGATGCATTTGAAGAAGCTCCTAAGACCTTAGTCAAGTGGATTCCCAAGACTACTTCAAGTTCCACTTCATCAAGTACGACTACAACTCCAAGGATTCCCATCAAGATGGTGTTGATCCAAAAGAAGAAGAACTAGAGAGTTCTTGAGGGTGACTCCGCCAACATACTTCACTCCTATCATTTTGGAAAGAACAAGTGCAATCAACTTCCACATCTTGCACTAGTTCAAGGAGTCACAAACCCTCTTGTTGGTAAGACAAGGGACAAGGTAACCTAAAAGTTTTCATGGACATCATCTTGTGTGTGCATCACTCTATGTCTATGGATATCCTTATTTGTTCCTTGTGGGACTAACCCATGTAGGTATTGAAAGTGCAATTCACTCAAATGGATAGCTCCAAGTGATCTACATCAACATTGAGCATCCACATCTTCAACATCTACATGAAGTCATCATCGACAAAACCCGAGGTTAGTTCATCCCTCTAAGGGGGGATATCACATCTAGGGGGAGCTTTACTCTAAGACTTGAGCTAAAGCAACTCTAAAGATGTGAACACAACAATGCTTTATGTAAAAGTGGTAACCCCACCCGAGCTTAAACGATGAGTATGACCTATGATCAAGTGTTCTCACTTGACTCCTAAGTCAATATACTCATATATAGATGACCTTGTCATCGCAAATTGCTTGATAGATGCTAGAATTGGTTGTGCATGCCTTGTCACATATTTCATTTGCCATCTTATTGTGTGAGCATGCTGGTTGCATATTTTACTCATTCGAGGACATCCACTTGTTGTTTTGATTGTTCGGTTTTATTTCCTTTTGCCAAGTGGATGGACAAGAATGCCTAAGAACCTCCTCTAGCTATCTATGCTTTTCTCGTCTCAAACTCTATTCATGCTACATCACAAAATTTGATCAAGTCAGATTCGAACCACTCTATGTGAGGAGCGCTCGGAGTCCCCGATTCGTCATAGACTTAAACTTCCAAAACCTCTTTATGATTCTCGGTCTGACCGATACCCCACTTTCGGTCCTACCGAGATCATTAAGTTGATCTAGGTTTTCGATCTCGGTGCAACCGATTTGAACTTGTCGGTCACACCGAGTTTCAGTAACTGCTTGTAGTTATGAATCTCGGTGCCACCGAGTTGTTCCACTCGGTCACACCGACAGGGTCGGGCTATATATAGTCACGGGCAAAAATTTGGAAATTTCTACGAACCCCTTCGCCCGTGCGATAGCCTGCTCTGCCAACGTGGTCTCCGGATCGTCTCCTCGCCGCCAGCCGCCTCCAGTCGCTGGTCTCCGTCGCCGTCAACGGAATTCTACCCCGCCGTTGCCGCCATAGCGAGTCTCCGCCGAACTAGGGTATGGACTCGATCTTTGTGCTATTCTCCAATCCGATTCTTAGCACATTGTGATCATCATGATTCTTGCCACGATTGACACACTCCTATCCAGTCAATGCGCTCGTAGATTAGGTTTGATTTGAAAAATCTAGGTTTAGGTTTCCGCCGAAACCATCTCGGACCCACCGAGTTGAAAAACTCGGTCCCACCAATTTGGCTCATGCCATTGCACAAGTGAGACTCGGTCTGACCGAGAATTACTTATCGGTGTGACTGATTTTGGAACTCTGTGAAACCCTAGCAGTCTCGGTGCCACCGAACTGTGACTCGGTCCAACCGAGTTCACTAGTTTAGGTTCCAAAACTGCTTCGGTATCACCGAGTTTGAAAATCGGTAGATCCAAGATGCTTTCAGTGGGAAACTAAAACTAAGTTTTTGAATTATTCTTTTGCAAAAATCTCTGCATTTTGTGATGCTCATCTATTCTACCTCATCTATAAACTGTTCACAGGGTCAGCAGTCAGCTTGTTCATCATGTCAGACCAGAGTGATAGCCAGAACATGTCAGAAGAGCAAGTGCAGATGAGTGAGGGCACTAGTCCCTCAAGTTCTTCAGATGATGGCAACAGAAGTACTCCTAGCAATCTGCCAAAGGCTGCCACCAGACAGAGGAAGAAGAGAACCTCAGAATCAGAGGATGAGGATTATGTGGCAGAAGAGGAAGCAACTTCAAAGAGAGTAGTGCTTGAGAAGGAACATGGCTCAGCTCAAGGCACAAAGCCAGGGATGAAAATCAAAAGGCCAGCAGGCAGGCAGCCTATGTCAAAGGCCAGAGCTTCAACTGAGAAACCCACTCCCATAGAGCCAGTTGCTGCTGAGGGAAAGAAGAGGAAGGAAAGGGTCAAGAAGACCGTAGCCAAAGTGCTTGGAAAGGCTTCCATCATGGAAGAAGAGGAAGCAGAAGAGGTTGCTGCACCAGCACCTAAGGCACCTAAGCTTATGGGTGATGCTATCAGGACAGGGGCTGCCACATCTAAGCCCAAAGAAGCACCCAAAGCTGCCTCCAAGCCCAAGTCTGCACCAAAGAGAAATACGAGGAGCATACCTGCTGCTGAGAAGAACAAGGCCCCAGTGCCTGAAGCTGCTGAAGAAGATGATGAAGAGCAAGTACTCAGAAAGCTCAAGCCCAAGATCCCAGACCACAACGATGCTCATCCTGTGGCTGAGGATATGAAGCTCAGGAGAGACTCAGGGCTGAGGAAGTGGAGAGAAGCAGACCCGTATGCTTCAAGGAGAAGAACTACAGTGGATTACAGGTTTCACACCAAGGAACAACAAGATTTCTATGAGATAGTGCTGCTTGATAAGAAGCCAATAGTCTATGATATGAGATGGGTTGACTGGCAATACATCAAGGACAATGAAGAGCACTATCCTGGAGTGCAAGACAGCTTCAATGCTTGTGGAGTAGCAGACTTTGTTGAGCAGAAGCTCACAAAATGGAACGAGGAACTTATTATGCAATTCTACTCCACGGCACATTTCTACCCAGATGGAAAGATCACATGGATGTCTGAAGGTACGAGGTACCAATCTACAGTTGCTGAATGGGCTCAGCTGATCAATGCCCCAGAGGAGCATGAGGATGACTTGGATATCTATGCCAAGAAGAAGATGGACCACAACTCTATGTCCAACATGTACAAGGAGATTCCAAATGAAGCACTTGACACTTTCAAATTTGGCTCAGTGCATTATCTTCTGTCAGGGCTGCCAACTATTAATTGGATTTTGAGGCACACTCTCTTGCCCAAGTCAGGTGATCACAAGATGATCAGAGGCCATGTAATCAATTTGCTTCATGTATTTGATGTGCCTCAGAAATTCAAGGTCATGAGCCTCATAGTAGAGACTATCAAGAGGACTGCAGCAGATCAGAAGAGGAGCTGTGGTTATGCCCCTTAGATCCAGGAGCTCATTAACTCTAAGATGGGCACGGGGATATACCTTTTGGATAAGGAACATCTGCCCATTCATCCAGATTTTGAAGATAATCAGGTTGTCATGCATGAGAATGAACCATCGTTCGTTCAAGCACAAGCAAAGAAGGAGAAGGCAAGGAAGGAGAAAGCTGCCAAGATGCCAACTCAAGAGGAGGCATCTGAGTACTTCTTGAAAACCAAACAAGAGCAGCTTGGTTACTTGATTGCATCCACACTGAGGATTGAGCAAGGACTGGCCACCCTCACTCAGAATCGGCAGAGCTTAGAGAGAATCATGGAACACAAGTTCTATGACTTGGATGTCAAAGTAACAGAGATTCAGTCTGCAGTGGAACAACTTCAGGATGACATGCAGGAGAGGAGAGGCAAGACTACAACTGATGCATTTGCCAGAGTGCCACGAGGTCAGAGATCACATGAAGTGCCAGTTGCTGACACCAGAGCCACCACTTCTGCACCAGCTACAGCTTCAGTTCCACTAGCTCCAGCGTCTACTTCAGCCTCCACTCCGACCACGTCTATAGAAGGCTTCGTCCTTGGAGTGCTCCGGACTCCACCACCACCTGAAGATCAAGCCTGAGTGTCGACTTAGCACTATGCATTTTCTAGGAACTTTTTGGTAACTTGTTGCCAAAGGGGGAGAAAAATGTATAGATCATAGGCTTCGAGAGAGAGTGTGTTGCTTTTCTCTTGCTTTATTTGGTGGTTTTTCGAACTTTGTTTGCTTTTGAGTGCTTGAGATACTACATCATTATCTGTGAGACATTGATGATCATGTGTTTGATCATAAGCTACACTTAATGTTTGCTTAAATGCTATTATCTTATCTATCTTATGTGATCATTCACTATTCTTGGTGATGAGTGCATGTATTTCATTCTTATCATTTTAAGCGCTCCACCAAGATGTATGTGACATGGAAGAGTAACCCATGACTCTAACTCCTTGTGCATTTGCAGTCCAAAGCAAATTTTAAATATGCACAAATTTAGGGGGAGCTCTTACTTGTCATATACTTCTCAAAGCAACGACATATTTCATGCTTATTATCATTTGTCGAAGCTTTGATCTATATGTTGTCATCAATTACCAAAAAGGGGGAGATTGAAAGTGCAACTATCCCTAGGTGGTTTTGGTAATTCATAACAACATATAGCTCATTGAGCTAATGCTATTCCAAGATGATTATTTCAGGAAAGCTCAATGATTGGCATGGCATGGATGTGAAAGTGGAACCCTCAAAATGCTAAGGACAAAGGATTGGCTCAAACTCAAAAGCTCAAGACTCTTCATTTTATATTTTAGTGATCCAAGATCACATTGAGTCTTTAGGAAAAGCCAATACTATCAAGGAGGGATGAGGTGTTGCTTAATGAGCCTCTTGCTTCATGTGCTTAGTGATATGCTCCAAAACCCTCAACTACTTTCCCATATCCACATATGACCTAAACCCTAAGCCAAACTCGGTCCTACCGATTCTTTCTACCCGGCGCCACCGAGTTTCATTTGTCATAAGCCACTGCCAAACCCTAGCAATTCGGTTCTACCGATAGGGATCTCGGTCTCACCGAGATGGGATTGCAAACTCTCTGTTTCCCTTTCATAACTTTTCGGTCTCACCGAAAGAGCGAATCGGTCCCACCGAGATTGCAATGTAAATTCAGTGTTTCCTTTTTGTAACTTTCGGTCTCACCGAAAGAGCAAATCGATCCCACCGAGTTTGCCTGACCAACTCTCTAGTTAGCTAATTACCAAATTCGGTCTCACCGAGTTTGTGTAATCGGTCTCACTGAGATTACGTTATGCCCAAACCCTAACCATATCGGTCCTACCGAGTTGCATGTCAGTCCCACCGAAAATCTCTAACGGTCACTAGGTTTACCTTTTCGGTCCGACCGAGTTTGTTGATTCGGTCCCACCGAGATTGGAAAACTGTGTGTAACGGTTGGATTTTGTGTGGAGGCTATATATACCCCTCCACCTCCTCTTCATTCGTGGAGAGAGCCATTAGAACACATACACAATTCCAACTCATATGTTCTGAGAGAGAACCACCTACTCATGTGTTGAGATCAAGACATTCCATTCCTACCATATGAATCTTGATCTCTAGCCTTCCCAAGTTGCTTTCCACTCAAATCTTCTTTACACAAAATCCAAATCCTATGAGAGAGAGTTGAGTGTTGGGGAGACTATCATTTGAAGCACAAGAGCAAGGAGTTCATTACCTACACACCATTTGTTACTTCTTGGAGAGTGGTGTCTCCTAGATTGGCTAGGTGTCACTTGGGAGCCTCCAACAAGATTGTGGAGTTGAACCAAGGAGTTTGTAAGGGCAAGGAGATCGCCTACTTCGTGAAGATCTACCGCTAGTGAGGCAAGTCCTTTGTGGGCGATGGCCATGGTGGGATAGACAAGGTTGCTTCTTCGTGGACCCTTTGTGGGTGGTTGCTTCTTCGTGGACCCTTCGTGGGTGGAGCCCTTCGTGGACTCACGCAACCATTACCCTTCGTGGGTGGAGCCCTCCGTGGACTCGCGCAACCGTTACCCTTCGTGGGTTGAAGTCTCCATCAACGTGGATGTAGGATAGCACCACCTATCCGAACCACGGGAAAAACATCCGTGTCTCCAATTGCGTTTGAATTCTCCAAACCCTTCCCTTTACATTCTTGCAAGTTGCATGCTTTACTTTCCGCTGCCAATATACTCTTTGCATGCTTGCTTGAATTGTGTGATGATTGCTTGACTTGTCCTACAATAGCTAAAATCTGCCAAGAACTAAAATTGGGAAAAGGTTAAGTTTTTATTTGGTCAAGTAGTCTAATCACCCCACCTCTAGACATACTTTCGATCCTACAGCATCCAAGATGGGTATAATAAAAACTTTCATATAGAGTGCATTGAATACTAAGAGAAGTTTGATACTTGATAATTGTTTTGAGATATGGAGATAGTGATATTAAAGTTGTGCTAGTTGAGTAGTTGTGAATTTGAGAAATACTTGTATTGAAGTTTGCAAGTCCTGTATCATGCACGTATGGTAAACGTTGTGTAACAAATTTGAAACATGAGGTGTTATTTGATTGTCCTCCTTATGAGTGGCGATCGGGGACGAGCGATGGTCTTTTCCTACCAATCTATCCCCCTAGGAGCATGCGCGTAGTGCTTGGTTTTTGATGACTTGTAGATTTTTGCAATAAGTATGTGAGTTCTTTATGACTAATGTTGAGTCCATGGATTATACGCACTCTTACCCTTCCATCATTGCTAGCCTCTCCGGTACCGTGCATTGCCCTTTCTCACATTGAGAGTTGGTGCAAACTTCGTCGGTGCATCCAAACCCCGTGATATGATGCGCTCTTTCACACATAAACCTCCTTATATCTTCCTCAAAACAGCCACCATACCTACCTATTATGGCATTTCCATAGCCATTCTGAGATATATTGCCATGCAACTTTCCACCGTTCCGTTTATTATGATACACTTCATCATTGTCATAGTGCCTTGCATAATCATGTAGTCGACATCGTATTTGTGGCAAAGCCACCATTCATAATTTTTCATACATGTCACTCTTGATTCATTGCTATCCTGGTATATCGCCGGAGGCTTTCATATAGAGTCATACTTTGTTCTAGTATTGAGTTGTAATCATTGAGTTGTAAATAAATAGAAGTGTGATGATCATCATTCATAGAGCATTGTCCCAAAAAAAGGACAAATAAAAAAAGAAAGGCCAAAAAAGGAAAGTCCAAATAAAAAAATAAAAAAATAAAAATAAAAGGGACAATGCTACTATCCTTTTTCCACACTTGTGCTTCAAAGTAGCACCATGATCTTTATGATAGAGAGTCTCTTGTTTTGTCACTTTCATATACTAGTGGGAATTTTTCATTATAGAACTTGGCTTGTATATTCCAACAATGGGCCTCCTCAAGTGCCCTAGGTCTTCGTGAGCAAGCAAGTTGGATGCACACCCACTTAGTTTATTTTGTTGAGCCTTCATACATTTTATAGCTCTAGTGCATCCGTTGCATGGCAATCCCTACTCCTTGCATTGACATCAATTGATGGGCATCTCCCTAGCCCATTGATTAGCCGCGTCGATGTGAGACTTTCTCCTTTTTGTCTTCTCCACATAACCCCCTCATTATATTCTATTCCACCCATAGTGCTATATCCATGGCTCACGCTCATGTATTGCGTGAAAGTTGAAAAAAAGTTTGAGATTACTAAAGTATGAAACAATTGCTTGGCTTGTCATCGGGGTTGTGCATGATGAGAGCATTCTTGTGTGATGAAAATGGAGCATGAACAAACTATATGATTTTGTAGGGATGAACTTTCTTTGGCCATGTTATTTTGAGAAGACATGATTGCTTAGTTAGTATGCTTGAAGTATTATTGTTTTTATGTCAATATTAAACTTTTGTCTTGAATCTTATGGATCTGAATATTCTTGCCACAATAGAGAATTACATAGAGAAATATGTTAGGTAGCATTCCACATCAAAAATTCCGTTTTTATCATTTACCTACTCGAGGACGAGCAGGAATTAAGCTTGGGGATGCTGATACATCTCCAACGTATCTATAATTTTTGATTGTTCCATGCTATTATATTATCAACCTTGGATGTTTTATATGCATTTATATGCTATTTTATATGATTTTTGGGACTAACCTATTAACCTAGAGCCTAGTGCCAGTTTGTGTTTTTTCCTTGTTTTAGAGTATCGCAGAAAAGGAAAATCAAACGGAGTCCAATTGACCTGAAACTTCACGGAACTTATTTTTGGACCAGAAGAAGCCCACAGAGTATCAGAGTTGGACAAGGAGAGTCCCGGGCTGCCCACGAGGGTGGGGGGCACGCCCACCCCCTGGGCGCGCCCCCTGCCTCGTGGACAGCCTGGAGGTCCACCGACGTACTTCTTCCTCCCATATATACCCATATACTCTAAAAACTTCGGGGAGCACAATAAATCGGGAGTTCCGCCGCCAAAAGCCTCCGTAGCCACCGAAAACCAATCTAGACCCGTTCCGGCACCCTGTCAGAGGGGGAATCCATCTCCGGTGGCCATCTTCATCATCTCGGAGCTCTCCATGACGAGGAGGGAGTAGTTCTCCCTCGGTGCTGAGGGTATGTACCAGTAGCTATGTGCTTGATCTCCCTCTCTCTCTCTCTCGTGTTCTTGAGGTGGTACGATCTTGATGTATCGCGAGCTTTGCTATTATAGTTGAATCTGATGATGTTTCTCCCCCCTCTACTCTCTTGTAATGGATTGAGTTTTCCCTTTGAAGTTATCTTATCGGAATGAGTCTTTAAGGATTTGAGAACACATGATGTATGTCTTGCGTGGGATACCCGTGGTGACAATGGGGTATTCTATTGATCCACTTGATGTATGTTTTGGTGATTAACTTGCGGGTTCCGTGACCTTGGGAATCTATGCATAGGGGTTGGCACACGTTTTCGTCTTGACTCTCCGGTAGAAACTTTGGGGCACTCTTTGAAGTACTTTGTGTTGGTTTGAATAGATGAATCTGAGATTGTGTGATGCATATCGTATAATCATACCCACAGATACTTGAGGTGACATTGGAATATCTGGGTGACATTAGGGTTTTGGTTGATTTGTGTCTTAAGGTGTTATTCTAGTATGAACTCTATGATAGATTGAACGGAAAGAATAGCTTCATGTTATTTTACTACGGACTCTTGAATAGATCAATCGGAAAGGATAACTTTGAGGTGGTTTCGTACCCTACCATAATCTCTTCGTTTGTTCTCCGCTATTAGTGACTTTGGAGTGACTCTTTGTTGCATGTTGAGGGATAGTTATATGATCCAATTATGTTATTATTGTTGAGAGAACTTGCACTAGTGAAAGTATGAACCCTAGGCCTTGTTTCCTAGCATTGCAATACCGTTTACGCTCACTTTTATCATTAGTTACCTTGTTGTTTTTATATTTTCAGATTACAAAAACCTATATCTACCATCCATATTGCACTTGTATCGCCATCTCTTCACCGAAGTAGTGCACCTATACAATTTACCATTGTATTGGGTGTGTTGGGGACACAAGAGACTCTTTGTTATTTGGTTGCAGGGTTGCTTGAGAGAGACCATCTTCATCCTACGCCTCCCATGGATTGATAAACCTTAGGTCATCCACTTGAGGGAAATTTGCTACTGTCCTACAAACCTCTGCACTTGGAGGCCCAACAACGTCTACAAGAAGAAGGTTGTGTAGTAGACATCAGGGCGATTGCATTGCATACAATAAAGCGACAACCATATGGCTCCTGCCAGTTGCCGATAACTCCATTACAAAACATGATCATCTCATACAATAAATATAGCATCATGTATTGACCATATCACATCACAACATGCCCTGCAAAAACAAGTTAGACGTCCTCTACTTTGTTGTTGCAAGTTTTACGTGGCTGCTACGGGCTGAGCAAGAACCGTTCTTACCTATGCATCAACCACAATGATAGTTCATCAAGTTGGTGATGTTTTAACCTTCTTAAGGACCGGGTGTAGCCACACTCAGTTCAACTAAAGTTGGAGAAACCGACACCCGCCAGCCACCTGTGTGCAAAGCATGTCGGTAGAACCAGTCTCGCGTAAGCGCACGCGTGTCCGGGCCGCTTCATCCAACAATACCGCCGAACCAAAGTATGACATGCTGGTAAGCAGTATGATCGTATCGCCCACAACTCATTTGTGTTCTACTCGTGCATATAACATCTACGCATAAAACCTGGCTCGGATGCCATTGTTGGGGAACGTAGTAATTTCAAAATTTTCCTACGCACACGCAGGATCATGGTGATGCATAGCAACGAGAGGGGAGAGTGTTGTCTACGTACCCTCGTAGACCGTTAAGCGGAAGCGTTATGACAACGCGGTTGATGTAGTCGTACGTCTTCACGATCGAGCGATCCTCATTACCGAACGTACGACACCTCCGCGTTCAGCACACCTTTAGCTCGGTGACGTCCATCTAACTCATGATCCAGTAGAGCTCGGGGAAGAGTTTCGTCAGCACGACGGCGTGGTGACGATGTTGATGAAGCTACCGCAGCAGGGCTTTGCCTAAACACCGCTACAGTATGACCGAGGTGGACTATGGTGGAGGGGGGCACCGCACACGGCTGGGAGAGATCTTTGTGATCAACTTGTGTGTCTAGAGGTGCCCCCTGCCCCTGTATATAAAGGAGCAAGGGGAAGGCCGGCCGCCCCTTGTTGGCGCGCCTAGGAGGAGGAATCCTCCTCCTAGTAGGAGTAGGATTCCTCCCTTTCCTACTCCTACTAGGAGGGGGAAAGGCAGGGAGAGAAAGAGAAGGAAAGGGGGGTGTCGCCCCCCTTGTCCTAGTCCAATTCAGACAGGGGAAGGGGGCGTGTTGCCTGCCCTAGGCCGGCCCCTCTCTCTTTCCCTTATGGCCCAACAAGGCCCATTAGCCCCTGGGAGGTTCCGGTAACCCCTCCGGTACTCCGATAAAATCCCGATTTCACCCGGAACTATTCTGATATCCAAATGTAGGCTTCCAATATATCAATCTTTATGTATTGACCATTTCGAGACTCCTCGTCATGTCTGTGATCACATCTGGGACTCCGAACTACCTTCGGTATATCAAAACATATAAACTCATAAAACCGATCATCACAGAAAATTAAGCGTGCAGACCCTATGAGTTCGAGAACTATGTAGACATGACCGAGACACGTCTTCGGTCAATAACCAATAGCGGAACGTGGATGCTCATATTGGTTCCTACATATTCTACGAAGATCTTTATCGGTCAAACCGCACAACACTATACGTTGTTCTCTCTGTCATCGGTATGTTACTTGCCCGAGATTCGATCGTCGGTATCCAATACCTAGTTCAATCTCGTTACCGGCAAGTCTCTTTACTCGTTCTGTAATACATCATCCCATAACTAACTCATTAGTTATCATGCTTGCAAGGCTTATAGTGATGTGTATTATCGAGAGGGCCCAAAGATACCTCTCCAACAATCGGAGTAACAAATCCTAATCTTTATCTATGCCAACTCAACAAGTACCATCGGAGACACATGTAGAGCACCTTTATAATCACCCAGTTACGGTGTGACATTTGGTAGCACACAAAGTGTTCCTCCGGTATTCGGGAGTTGCATAATCTCATAGTCATAATTAAGAACATGTATAAGTCATGAAGAAAGCAATAGCAGTAAACGATCAAGTGCTAAGCTAACGGAATGGGTCAAGTCAATCACATCATTCTCCTAATGATGTGATCCCATTGATCAAATAACAACTCATGTCTATGGTTAGGGAACTTAACCATATTTGATCAATGAGCTAGTCAAATAGAGGCATACTAGTGACACTATGTTTGTCTATGTATTCACACATGTATTATATTTCTGGTTAATACAATTCTAGCATGAATGATAAACATTTATCATGAAATAAGGAAATAAATAATAACTTTATTATTGCCTCTAGGGCATATTTCCTTCAATTTCAACATCACTCTCAGCGAGCGGTGTTAATCACTTTGTCTTCTCCAATAATGATGATGATCTTTGATATGTTTATGATTTCACTATCCTGCACCCGAGTCAATCCTTATACCAGATGGTGTCCATGGCTCAATGCAAAGAGCCAGTTGCATCGAAAGTCATGCTATACGTTATTTCTATTATGTTATCACTAACTTGTTGCAGGCATGAGGAGAAGTTTCTAAGGTGAATGATGAGAACATGT
Organism: Triticum dicoccoides; assembly: GCF_002162155.2. Taxonomy (NCBI): domain Eukaryota; kingdom Viridiplantae; phylum Streptophyta; class Magnoliopsida; order Poales; family Poaceae; genus Triticum; species Triticum dicoccoides. The sequence goes on along the minus strand of NC_041382.1, from coordinate 663,546,258 downwards.
TAGTTCTCGGGAAAGCAGCAAACCTTGATGTCGGTCATTCTCCCAACTTAGGGGCAATAAATCATGCACAAGGAGACATCATATGTGAAGGAGCGATCACCATGTTGTCCAATTCCATTGGTCTCAACTACAATCACCTTCACCCCATTGTCGGTAACAACCTTATTAATATTCTTGTTCTTACTAGCGCTGGAATGGTAGTAGTTAGCCGTGGTCGTCATTGCATCAAAATTCCTGGAGTGGCATACTTGTTACCTACTCCTATGCCTAAACGTTTCTCCATAGAACATGGACAATTGCATTATGTTCCACGGGCAGGAGATGCAACTTTTGACCAGGAAGGCCCGGAACCCTAACAAGTAGATGAAGAAGAACTCGTCACCAACAAAGAAGAGGAGCAACCCCAAGAGTAGCCACAACAAGAAGCCTACACCACCTACTTGGACCTCTACAGCCTCCAGGGCTTTCTCAATGATATGAGCAACCTCGCCGAGTCCCTTCGAGACACGTCCACCTACATGGATTCAAGCTTGTTCGAGCCAAGGATGGGCACCTGACCAACCGCCACAATGATCCCACCAGTTTTGGCTTGCAAAAGCTTAAGCTTGGGGGAGGCCATCTCCACGTCTACATGAAGATGTGGCGGTATTTGAATCAATTGTAATGAGGTTGTACTTAAGGTCATGGAGCTTCAAAACACTTGTGTTGGTCTGTTCCAACACTGCTTTTTATTTGCTTTCATTTTTCTTTTTGCCTTTTGCGATTTTTGGTTTGCAAGTTAGTTTTCAAACAAAAACCAAAAATAGAATAAGCTTTGCTTTGTTCTTGTTCTTTTTACCTCCTTGGAGTTCGTTTGCATTTTTTGTTTTCAAAGGAGTTGATCTACACCAGACAACGAGGAATGCAAGAATAAGGAAGAGAAGTGTGTGCATTCACAACCATGAAGGTACGTCATATGACTCCCGTCTTTTTGCATTTGAAATACTTAGAGTGGATGTAGTAGTAGTATGTGTGATATGTGCAAGAGGGAGTGAGTCTTGATAATTAACACAAAGGTTTTGTTCTGGTAGCTAAAACAATTTTGTAGCCTTTGTTCTGTTTAGTCTAGATAACCAAGACTTGTCGTGGGACTGTTTTTATTGAAATGACCTTAACTAAGAATAACCGTTCATAAGATAAAGTCTTCAAAGACTTGGGTGTTGAGAAAAATTATAGAGAAGATGTTGTTAGAAATGAACCCCGTGTGTTAATTTAATAGACTTGATAACACTTGCGGATTAGATTATCTAGAGGAACTTAGTTGAAGGGTGAACGAGAATACGCCAAAACAATCTGTGTTGTATCTCTTACAATGGTGCTTCAGCTTCTCGCTGGTGTTATGGCCCTACTGCTATATGCACGTGTACATGTGTAAATGTGGCTCTGTCACCTTTTTCTGATGTTATGCCGAGGACTGTACTAACCAATGAATGATCCACCAGAGACCACGACTCGGATTTCAGCTATGAGTTTGTTACCATACGTAGTAACAACGCTACAAATGAATATTATTCGGCTTTCTCTTGAATGGGTGTGTATGTGGTAATAAAAGGGGACTGGACAAAAGAGATCGAAAGAGACATTTATCAGAGGTCCATAGTTCCCAAAAATTAAGCCACAACAAAACTCTATGCATGATCACTTACTTGGCATAATCCCTTCACGTGACACCCAAAATTTCAACAAACAATGATTGAAATAAAGTGCTTGAGAGCCTTTAGGACGAGATAATTGTGGGTACGTTCATGAGCACTCTAGCATTATGTTCTTCTACATGCCTTTCACTCCCTAACTTATGTTTCTATTGCTCCATCAAAGAAAACTCTTCCGTGCATTCCCAACAAGCAAGTGTTGTCTAGAATAAATAGAACTGAGTGTAGCAAATTTGTTTTATCTAGTAGATCAAAAACTTTGTGTTGATTATCTTTGCTTCACTAACACTTGCATAATAACCATGCCACCGCTATAGCTATACTAAGTTTTCAGGTCAAGAAGCGGAGGGCTATCTAGGCGTATCGATCGTAAGTGAACCAAAACCTTCTCGTTATTTCGATTTAAACAATTGAGTTCCTCATGATTCGGATTTCTCTCTATGTTGCTCGAGGATGATCAAGTTTAAGCCTGGGGAATTTTATGGGTGATATTTTATACTCATTCACCCTTTGTTTAAACCAAGATATTTTATGAAACCAAGATATTTCATTAAAACCGAGACATTCACTCTGATATTGCTACTAATGACTAATGAATGCAAATGATTCCACAAATCCTCTCTTTGAGGCATTTCCATAGGAAATGGGTTAAAAAGGAAATAAATCACGTGTGAACATGGAAAGGGGTGGAAAAGAAGATAGAAGAAATCAAGAGGAGGCACACCAGAGAAGACAACACAAAAGACAACGTTCCATACGACCACGAGTGCTCGTACGAGCAGTCGTATGGCGTGGATTTCGAGGCTCCTCGTCCACCTGAACAACTTTTATAAAGGAGACCACGTCGAAATGTCAACATAACATCCGCGAGCGAAGCCAGAACAAAGCTTCATCCCCTCCCATCAACCCTAGCCGTCGCCATTTCCATCTCATAGCCACCATCACCACCATAGTGCTTCCTCTCTAGATCGTACTTGTAATCGTGCATCACACAAGGCATCCATTGTAAGACATATTATCAATCAATCAATCTTTAAGATGCGTTCTTTAATGTGTTTTTCATGCAATCTGGTCTTCATGTGTGAGTAGTTCAATAAGGTACGGGTTGACGCATGGGCTTTGCAACCCTTTGTATTTATTCTGGGGGCCAATGGAAGTGCTTTGAATTAATGTTCCATATGTGTGAAATAAAATTGTTCCATGTATGTCTCTTGTCTCATCCCCGTTCCCTGTAGGTATCCAAGATCATGGAGAGCGAGCCACAGAGAGGCTAAGGGTAGGGAGAACGTGAAGTGTTATTTTGAACACCAGTGACAAAAGGGTTTAGTATGGTAACACAGATCCAATCCTTGAGGATTCATGAGGTGTAGTCATTAAATGCTCAAAGCTCTAATCTGATTAGAATAATCTTAATTATCGAGGCAACCCCGCGCGACGAATAGGGCCTTCGGTTGGACAATTGATTCTTGATGCAGGACTCGAGCCGGTCAAGATGTTATTTGGACACATCCCTCACTTCGGTTCGTAACAAGCACATCTCGATAGGTGACTTCCAGTGCACAAATTAAGATCATATTTGGTCCCAACGCAAATACATGGTTGTAAAGACCTCATACCAGTACCTATTTTTATTATAAGTGTTTCATCACAATTAGCTTGATTGATCTGGTCAAAAGCTAGAATTATTTCTTTGACAGAAGCTTGCTAGAGACCATCGCTTCAAGGGAACCTTCCTCTCGCGGGTTCAATAACCCAAGGTCACCTCTTTGGGGAAATATGTGCGGGGTACTTCTGTTTCGTTACCGAATCACTAAGTATCACGTGCTACATGAGAAAATGTGTCATTTGCTAAGCTCCACATGTCGATAGTCAATCTCGTTGGCCAGACGTCACCAGGACAATACCCCAAATCCATGAAACTACGGGACCACCACCTCCTTCCTCAACATGTGGTCGTCCATGCGCATCCCGATTATGATACCTTTTGGGCCACCTCCTCGGCATACCATTGCGCATCCTCGAGTTACGACACTGCACAGCCGAGTTGCTCATAACCCAATTTGCATAGTATAACCATTTACAAACCCGTCAGTGTCAGGAGAATGAAGACCCGTAGTTTGAGATTATCTAGCATGCCATGTCAAAAGGCTGGCCCACACTGTAAACAAAGATCTAATTATGGCTCTACTCCCTCCATTCATAAATCTGCTCACCTCGTAAGTTGGCGGCGAGGCTAGGGTGCCCATATTTCCCGCCATAGTATGCAATTGGACACCGCCGCACCTGTTCGCCACTTGAGCTCCTCAACCCCTCTAGCATCAGAGCTCACGCCTGCCGTAAGACCCACCGACCGACATTGCTGCTAACCATCGTCTCCCGCCACCCGCGACTGGTGTCAATGCCATGCCAACTCACTTTATCGCCATGTCCTAGTCGTCGTCGTTGATGGTCCGTCCCCACCTCCCCCAACGTTCCCTCTAAACTCCCTCCTCCACAAGCATCCCTAACCCTAACTTAGTCATATCTGGTTCATCACCGGTGCCTCCACTCCACCTCGCTCGCTTCCACCGCCAACATCGTGGCCGGCCGTGTCTCCGAGCTCGGTGGGCAAGGCCTACAATACATGGGAGGGTACCCACAGCCAGTCAATTTTTTATTAAAAGAATAGTTTTTTAAGGCAAGATAGCCAGCCAGCTCGGCCAGAGCGGCAAAATTTGCGCCGGGCTGCTCCTACTCGGGACAAAATCTTTTTTTGAAGATCAGTACGGATACAAGCGCTCATATATATGCGCATGCACTCACTCCTATGAACGCACACACCCACACCCTATGAGCATATCCGAGAGACTGAGCCGATATATCATCTTGAGATTTTACGAAGTCACCGTAACGCCTCGTAGTCGACGAGAACCTCTTCTTTCATTGAACACGTATCACCGAAAATCATGAAATAGATTTAAGATAAATGCAAACACGAGGACTTAAATCCTGATGGGCCGGAATACCATTGCCATCTATAACCATTATCGCTACTCGGAACGAAATCTTGGAACCCTTGCAACTGTGCAGAGCCGGTCCAGTTTCTCTCGGCCCAGTGCCCAGGTTTCCACCGGTCGCAAACCGATGACCACCCCGCAACGCGGCCACTCCACGCCCACACGTCGCATTCTCCCCCTTTCGTTGTCTTTCCCCGTCCCATTCCCTCCGCTCCCCACTCCGCAGCAGTTCCGCACCGACGCCCTCGCCCTCACCCTCCCCAAAGCCCTAACCGCTCGCCCGCTCCGCCGCCATGAGGTCCAAGGCCAACGGAGACACCGCGTAAGTCACCCGCTCCCGCTCCCGCTCCCCCGCCTCCTCTTCCTGCGGGGTTAACGTTCATGGCTTTCGGTCGTACCGACTAACTTGGTCTCCTTTTCCGCTGATGATTCCGTGGTGGTGCGCTGCAGGTTCAAGGCCTCCGGCAAGAACAAGACGGCCACCGGCGGCGTCGCCAAGCCGAAGCGCGCCCCCACCCCCTTCTTCGCCTTCCTGTAAGCCCTCCCTCCCCGCCTCCTCCCCCAGATCTATTCGTCTCCGTACTCTAATAATTTTCGAAACTTCGGCCGCAGGGCTGAGTTCAGGCCACAGTACATGGAGAAGCACCCCGAGGCAAAGGGCGTCGCGGCCGTGAGTCTCCCACCCTCCTGCCATAGGGTTTTGCTTTTAGGGTTTTGCATCTAGGGTTTCGTTTCCATGGCCCATGGCTCATAAGTGTGTGCATGTGCTGCTTGTTTTTCTCTCCTTTTAGGTCACCAAGGCGGCTGGGGAGAAGTGGCGCAGCATGTCGGATGAGGTTTGTCTGGTTTTTGCGCTACTTATGCAATTTATATTGTGGAAAGTTGCTCCGGTGCCGTTATACTTGCCACAACTTGCCAAAATACTACTAGGTTGTCGTACCTGTTGCGTTAAACAACTAATTTGCAGTCCGTTGCCCCAAGATGATAACACAGCGAGTCTCCGTTACAATGCCAGTTTGTTAGAATATGGATGATGTTTATATGATTTTTGCGGTGCTTGTGTAATTAATAATGTTGGTGGATACCTGTCCAGTGCCGTTATATTTGACGCAACTTACCAAAATAACACCCGAGCTGTGCTCTGTTACCCTTAACTGATAATGCCGTCAGTCTCCGTTACAATGTTCTGGCGTTCTAAAATATTTCACGCAAGGTTAGCAAAAGGAAAACAGAAATATGTTGCCCCTTATCTGCCACTGTCTTTGCTGAGCTGTTTAATAACTTTAGCGTCTGTTTGGTGAAGGAAAGATGAATTATTTGATCCTAACTGGTTAATGCATGCCTTGTTTAGGAGAAGGCAAAGTATGGCGGCAAGAAGGCAGATGCCCCAGCAAGCAAGGCGGTGAACAAGAAGGTAGTGTTATCGCTGCCATGAATCTTGTGACGTAAAGCTTATGCTACTATGCATTCAAGTAATATCAGTTTTGGGGTAATAATGTTGTTTTCCATTTTTATCAGGAGAGCACTAGCTCCAAGAAGGCCAAGACTGACGCTGACGAAGAAGGTTCTGACGTTGAGGATGATGGCGAGGTATATAAATTTATGCATCGCTTTAGGTGGCATACATTGCAGTGCTGATGGAATTTACTTGTTGCTAACATATGTTTGGCTGTCTTATCACAGGAGGACGAGGAGTAAATAGTAGATGAGGGAACAGCAGTGGTGCAAATCAGCGTTTGCTGCTTAGGGTTTAGCTTGCCATGTCGATGTCCTCATTATGTAATATGTAAGGAGAATGTTTAGATGCGTACTCCTGGGCTGTGGCATGCTAGAGATGTCTCTGTTTGACTATTAGCGAAGAAAAGCTTAAAACCCTTGACTGCTTTTCTTTCTTGGACTTCCACAGCATGTGGAAACAGTCATTATGTTGGCTTGCTATTAATCGCGTTATGTCTTGTGTTCTCCTTTCACTTTCTTATTGCTTCTGATGGTCCTTTTGCTGAACTTGCTCTTGAGTTTTGTGCAGCAATTTTTTGTTAAGATTGTGCCCAATTGCTTTCTCCTCCGTGGTTGACCAATGGCTGTCTGTTCTAACATTTGGCAGCCAGGACATCAGAAGTCTATTTATTTTTTACTTTGACAGGATGTAAAAATCGATGCTAGTTGCCGGCTTGCCGCTGGTGGTTGTGTGACTATAGTGCAGCTTCTAAACATGAAGCGTGGCAACTTCATCAGATTCAAACATATTAAGTTTGCCCATGTATGTAAATTTGTGCAATGAAACAATTGATAGTGTAAGGTACCCTCTGTATGCTATCTACAACAAAATCATTTTAAGGCGGGGCTACATAATGTTCCACACACGTGAGGTGAACTTGAACATGGCGGTAACCTGTCAAGAACCTTAGCGAGTGCAAAGAGAAGTGAAGAAGACTATCTACAGCTGACCCCATGGTGCAGTTGGCCATCTCGAACAAACATAAAGAAAGGGAGCTTTACAACTAGAGGAAAAGGAACTAGATATAGCTGTCATTGCTATGATGAGCTCTTCTCGTTTTTCGTGGTTCGGAGCAGCTCTTTCGCCATTGACGAGAAGGATTGAGCACCATGAGCCATGTCTGCGGACCGAAGATTAATGCCCTGCAGGAAGCACATTTGTACATGTTAATGCCCTTTCAGGTTTATGCAGGATGTTCTTTATAGGTGTCTTCCGTGACATTCATATGGAAATTGGAAAGTTTTGCAGAACATAGGGAAATTGGGAACGAGAGAACTTCTTTGTTCGGGGAAACTGAATTACACGGTAGGTCCCGTACAGAGCAACATGGTAATAGGACTAGGCATAATACTATCAGTAGGGAAGCAAAATGCTGCTTACCTCCAATTTTTTGATGTTCTCTTGCAGCTTGTTTCCAATCATTTTTGGAACACTGGTTGAGTCCTGTTCAGATCAACAATGAAGGAAAGGTAAGTGAATGCATCAACTAGTCACATTTCTTCCCTTGAGGGGAAATAACCTATTATGTTGTGCACTATTCTACGCATTGCTAATACGATTCCATGTAGATGGTCATCAATCGGAGTAGATCAGCCTGTCTATGGACATAAATGTGCAGGTCATAATTTCAATGATATACTGGCGCTTCTATGCACTCACATCACTTGTTGCATATCCATACTTCATCTTTATCTGGTCAACTTGTCTAACTGATGGTTCATCTTCAGGCTTCTTATTTTCTGTATTCACCTTTTCTTCTGTTCTGGGCTTCAGTTTTCCTGCATATTAAACATTTGAACAACATATCACACTAAAATAGTTGAACTAGAGCGCTAATTTTGAAACGCCGCACCTTGGATTGCAAAGTTAATTACAAACATCTTAGTATAATACTTTTCTGACCTCTAAGAGCCTGGAGTCCCTTGCTGAATTTCTGTTTGCTTAGACCTGCGAAGTGCGGTCCTTTCTGCTTTTGTGTGTTGTCTTCAATGTCGATATCATCTTCAGAAAGAAACATATTAGAGTAAGTATACCCAGAAAAAGTAATGATTCTTCTAAAAATTATTGTAATAAGGTGTTCTAAAAAGTGATAGGTGCCAGGCAGACGATGTGGTAGTGGGGCTAGCGCCTAGTTGGGCTAGGCGGGAGGAAGGCACCTAGGGCCTTTTAGAACTGTGAACAACTGAACATCGTATACCTATGTCTAGCTCAATATTTTCATCATCTTTCAGTGAACTGCTCCTCCTCGCAGATGGTGGAGTGAAGTTCGCTGATGAAAATATTGAGGCCAGTTCTTCAGATGTTGTTGCGATGAATTGTCCATTGCCATTTGCATCACTCTCGTTTGCCTTGCTCCCTTTAGTGTCTTTCATAATCATCCGAAATAAGCCCTGGAGAATTTCCATTATCAGAAAGAAAGATACACAGATGCCTCAACTGACCATAAGATTAATCAGTTACCTTTTTCTTTTCTTTGGGAGACTTAACCACATAGGAAGATTCTTCCCTGAGAGGGCGGTCTTTTCTGTATACCATATTAATACTGTCTACATGCCTGCGTACAAACCGCACGCTTAGATAACTATGTTAAAAATTGTAAGTTCAGCTCGAAATAAATAATGAAATCATTGTGCCCGCTATTTGACGATCATAATAGGAGCTCTAGAATGGCTCAAGGGGTCTCTGGTAGTGCACTAAATTGCAAAGCTCCATTATTGGTAAACAAGGTCAACTATTCATCATTACCAAAGTTATAAACTAACCATGCTACCATACCTGTAGATGTCATCTTGACAGAGAGTAGAGAAAAAATATGTCTCCTCTCCCTTAATCTGTATAATCAAAGAAACTATTTATAAGTAAAAGCTACTTTTAAAATCATGAATAGAGCTATACTGAAGTTACTACAGAAGATGTCTCAAAAAGTAAAGTGATAGTGCAATCCATACCAAGATGATTTCTCCATCAGATGAACATGTTATGGAACTAGAGGAATTCAAGTTTTTTGAATGTACAAAACCTCGTAAAGAGGCTTCTTTCAACAAGGATAAATCTGGGAGGGACCTGCAGTTTCATAAATACACTAGAATTCATCGACTTCATTTGAATGCCCTCGACCCCTCGTGCAAAGTTTTCAACTCAGCTGTATTCTCACCTTGTTTCTACTTTTCCGTTGGAGAAGACTAGTACAATTCCAATTTCAGAAGAAGCACCATGGATAACAGATGCAAAACAACAGCTACCATTTAACTTTTTCTTATTAGTTATCTTCTTCATTCCCTGCACAAAGGAAAGCTCCATATGAACAACAACACTCACATAAAAACAGAAACTTCTGAGATAACTGGAAATACAAATACCTGAATCGCATGGCTCAAGGAAAATAAGCGGATTGCATCTTCTGTGCAAAGCAACAGCAAAGATTCCTTCAATGCTGTATCATGGTTATCAGATCCTGGTGCTTCGTTTGGAGATAACTCTGGATGATGGCATTATGTGGCTTTAGAATGGCATAATAGCGCGGTAATAGTACCTTGAGAATGGGGTTGGTGGGTAGATATACAAAAAAAGGATTATTATGCAAGATCATATAGCTCACCCAATGTCTGCAACAGAAGGGCTCTTGTGGGTCTGTTTGTCTGAACCGGGTTGGCATTCAAAAGTTTTCCAGTTTCTTCCTCGAGAATACAAATATTAGAATCTTCCATTCCTACTATCAGAAGATCCTTATCGTACCCATTGTGGCTGTAGAGTTCAAATTGCAAGGAGGCAATTCCACCAGAGACACGACACTCAAGCTGTTTTTGATACAATATAGTAGCATCATCTACTTTGATAACTGATACCTGAAACATGTTTTTCCAGACATGTCACTTTCTTGGTTGAATAATGAGCTCAAATTTTGAGTTGAATAACCATATTTAACGAACTGCTTTCATGAGATAAATGATTGTGTGATAGTTCCTCTATCTCTTTAAAATAGTCATCAACACAATAAATAACATACATGACATGAGTCACTTCATATCAAGAATGGCAAACTGCAAAGTCTTCGAAGAAGTAACCACTATTTTGCTTAACAAGATACTAAAACTTGTTGAACTGCGAGTAATATTAACCATTTAACTTTAAAAATTTCTGTGAGATCGCATATCAAACATGATATTTAGTAGCTTTGAGTCTGCAATTTGACTATTGTAGACAGTGGTTAAATTTTAGTGCTACTATTTTGAAACTGTGATACTATGCTTTTATTGTGTTGATTAACGGTGCTTTGAGCCTAATAGTTCAGAAAATTGAGAACATTTTGCACAATGGACAAATTTCTTACAATTCCTTTTTCTGTCCCAACAGCAAAATGCTTCGAATTAGAGATCATAGAGGTTGAGGTTACAGCTCCCTTGAGCTTTATACTTCTTGCATCGTAGTTATCCCCTTGCTTTCCTAATGAGTCACAAAAATTCTGGTTAACTAACATAGAGAAATTCCATAGACTTAGATATAAAAACATTATTAAAAAGATACATCTACCAGATGATAAGATCAGGCAGTACTGAACTGCTGACAGCCATTTATTAAGCTTATACCTCATATATAAAATATATAAATTGTTTCTACTTGTGGACACCAAAATCAACCAAACATATATAACTCTTGAGAAACTCCACATTATACGCCTGTCCTTTCTTTTAAAATTAATGCAGCAAACTCCGCATCATCTCTTACTTTTAATTGAAAGTTCACAGTTCGCCCATGGAAACCCTATAAACAACCTTATTATGATAGTTTAGAACTCGGCCAGACAAGCCGCAAACTCATGCTTATTTACTGAAAGGAGGTGATCTTATACTCGGGTAATCCAAACGTGATAATGAATGTATACTAACCATCCATTAGTTTAATGCGCCAAAAAATCACTGAATGTGCTAAAATTTAACTGGTAAATTGCAAAGTTTGCAGTAATATTATTGAAATTATTCTAGTGCAAACCCTTTCATAGAATCAACAACCAAGTTACTATATAGGTAGATGGAAGCACAACCCCTGAGCAAGTTAGTACCTTGTAAAATGGATAATATATTGTCGCTAGAGTCCTTTTTGAATGTGATTACGCGGACCTGGAAAGAAGAAATAAATGTCAATGCACTGGAAGTGTATTTAACACATAAACTAGAAACCTCCTGGTAGCCGTGGAATAGCTTACTGTTCCACCCTGATCCCCAGATATAAGAATGCTGGAGGACATATCAAACTGCAATGAAGTAATACGGGCTCGACTTGATGTATTGTCTTCATGCTGTGAAGTTATTAGATGGTTATTAGAATGAAGTTGAACACGGCAGTTCGTATAAGAATTCATAATTGTATAACACTTGGCAAAAAAGTTGGGATTTGATGCTACCTGCTGCTTTATCATAAAAATCTGCAGCAGAAGAGGACATGATGCATCCCAAAAGCTTATGGTTCCATCCATATGTCCAGTTATACAAAGATTCCTGGTTTTATGGATGTTGCTAAGACTTGCAGATATCTGACCTTTATCCTTCATTGAAAGCAGCCATGGATATTTGGAGGCCAATGTTGAAAAATAATCCTGTCCATTAAAAAGATGAAGCTGTCTGGTAAAAGAGTTCACAGTTGTTTGCAGGTATAATTTACAAATCTATACATGCCTCATTAGCTGTTGCTGTACGGTCACTTGTGTAGAACTTTGCAACATTGATGCCCGAATCACCATACGGTTGTTTCACAAATGAGTGGCTTGGAAGTGTTGGTGGTGATCTAGACTGAGATTGAAGAAGGTAGCGCTCAATTTCTGAATCATCGTATAAACAGATTTGACCAGATTTCAACAAGAGAACAAGAACAGTCTGTCTTTGCTTATTTGGGTCGCTAAGGCCTGTAACAAACTCCATTCCTTGACAAGCTTCTGTGAGGGGCAATACCATCTTTACTATTCGAGATTCACTCTCTTCATTCAGAATCAGGACCTGTGTCCAGAAAACACAAATGAAAGATTGAACGAAGATGCATTTCTCACTAAACAAAAATACCAAGACATCTTATCCACGTGAACCAGCACTATATTCTTCAGAAAGAAATCAACCGTTCCAAGTTCAAATAATGCTTTGGACATGGATCTTTTGTCTGGTTGCTGGAAAAATGACACCCAATCCGTTGCCCTTTGGGTGAGCATTTACTTTGAGTACCCATAATTTTTTATTTGTTCAAGTCAGTCCCAAAACCAGTAGATCATCCAGTCTAAATCGGCCTGTTACCAATCGATACGCTTCTTAAAACCCTAGAAAATGTAATACTGAGAAGCAAAATCATACAACCTGAATTTCGTATTCAAAAGGGCCAGAGGCCAGAGAAAACCGGTATCTGACAACCTGATAGTTATTTAGTGATAGTCCTGGCAGACAGATATGATGAAATTTACTGCTCCAATTATTTGCAATTAGCTAAAGTTTGCTAAGATATGATGTGAGTTCTAATAACTAAAATGTCATTTGGGATAACAATATCCATATGGAAAGCATGCACTTGAAAAGTATGGCAGAAAATCAGGAACATTATAAAAACCACTGTGAAAATATTTCAGTGTTTCTACCTGGTATAGGTATGCATGTTCGCTGAATCCATTAATATACAAACGTCCAGACTTTCCATCAGTAGGAACCCATCTCAAAGAGATTATTGGCACCTTGTCTAGCTTGCATCCAAGGTTAAGCCTCTGAAGTGGTAGATTCTGATTACTCGAAGATGAGGAATTTTCTGCACTGAAAATATCAGGAATAGCCCAAAGGTAGATATCACCACTGTCATATCCAATAGCAACTTTGCTTCCCTTGGAACAAGCCCAGCATGACGATGTCACATTTTTCTCCTCCTGGTGCGATTGTTGTTGCGTAGTTCTACCGGATACGAATACCACTTTGCTTGCCTTAATATCCCATAAAGTCATGACACCATCTCTGAATATAATGAGCAACCTGAGAGGAAGAGTGCACCTTAATCAGACATTTCACTATGCCTACAGAGGGGCATGAATTAATGAATTATGGAAGATCAATCTGAATATGACATGGCTGAAAAGCTGCAATAATTCGTGCCAAACTGCGGTAATGAGATTGAGACCAACCTGTTAGATTCAGCCAAAGGCTGTGGCGATACAAATACAATTTCTACCCCGTTACCGCCATTTCCCGTGGAACCTTCAATAACAAATCAAACTGAATGTGAATTTCAGTTGCCAATTACATTGGCTTATTGAGACGATTATTAATATTGTTGTTGTGAAATTTCTCTCTGAAAGTTTAACAAATATCTGGATGGGAATGATATTTAACATATCATTGCAAACAAAATAAAAGAAAGTGTAGAAGAATAAACAAAGTTCAGTATGCAGTTAGCCTTAAAAGAAAGCTGAGTATGCAACATAGAGATATATACTGACATTCCAGAGACGGCATATATTTTCTAGTTTGCAGATTGTTTGGTTTAACAGGCTTCTGGTTCCTTTTTCGATAATTTTCGTTCTGCTTTGGCCTTTTTTTTTGTATTTGTGCCATCTGGCATCTGGGCAGGCCTGCATCTGGGTGATTTCTCACTAATACAAAACTGACAGGCATTTTTATGCGTGTCCGAGGGAAAAAAAACAGAGAGACGACATACCATAAGATTCAGCAAAAGGAATGCAATACGGCAGGTCAACTAGACACCTTTGACCCAAGTCAAGCTTGAACAAGGACACATTTCCAAAACTATCTCCTGCATATCTGCGCAGCCCAGAATTCTCGTTAGCACACTTGACCCATCAAGATCCATGCCGCAGTACCAGTGCATTCAGTAACCATCACTTACATGTAGAAACTCTTCTGCAGCACTGTGAACGCGGTTATTTGCTTCTCAAAGGGATGCAGATAACACAGCCTCTTGGTGTCGATGTCCCAGACCTGCAAACGACGCTCTTTTGGGTCAACAACGCATGGAAAAATAGGACCACATTTAGTGAATGGACCAAGAGAATGAATGTGTGGGAGTAGACGTGCCTCGATCTGGTTCTGAGTGTTGACGCTCAGGAGAACCCCTTGGCCATCGGCGAACTGAAAGTGAGCGTCGGATTCAGGCACATCGATCCAAGTTCAGCAATGCGGCACTGGACACGGAATAGCAATGGGATTGGAAGCAGGTGGTGAGTGGTACCTGCAGGAACTTGGAGGGGATGGGGGAGGGGGACTGGAGCAGCTTCGTAAGCGAAAGGCCGCGAGTTCGATCCTCGCCGGGAGCTCTTTTTTTTTTGTTCTTCGTAACTGATGAAGTAATTTAAATTCACTCCACCTAAAATATCACTTTCAAACTAGAAATGTTTGTCTCTGACAAAAATAATAAATGAAGGAAAAGGACGAGATAGATCCTGGTTCCTTACTGTACTTATGTAAGGCCATGTACGTGTCAGTATGTCCTGATCTCCCGGCCCATGAGCTCAGCCGGCCAAGCACATGGCCGGTCACATCGAAATGAGCACGCAGTAGTAGCAGTATCTAATAAACGACCAGGTGGCGTGATCTAATTAGCCCCGAGAAATCATGATGCCAACGGACTGGTACACGCGGCAGGCTAGTGCAATTTCAAAATAAGATTCATGTCCTAACTTAATCTAAAGCATTTCACAATTCCCAGTTTTTTTAAATCATCATAAATCTTTTTCGAGAGTGAATGATCACAAATCTCAAGTGTGTTGCTGTCAGTGCCTGCCCTAGTCTCAAGTGTGTTGCTGTCAGTTGCCCTACTATGAAGTTATAATACTACCTTTTTTCCCTTAAAAAAAGGAAAATCACGCATCATCACATCAGGCCCCTGTCTTTAGCAAGAGTTGCCCTACATGCTTACTTGTCCTAGGTCTCTCACTGCAAGAGCGAGTAATTTTGCAGAGAGTCGAGGCATATGATGGAAAATAATTTTGGAAACGGCATGATATGAAACACTTGCGCTTATTATACAAGCCAAAGCCGGATACTGAAATCGACAGCCGCGACTGAACAACGCCCCCTGTAAAACAGTCGTCGGTGACTGCAGGCCAAAGCCGGCAAGCCTACGCTGAACCGAAGCAAGCGAACCTCGTTGTGTCGTTGATCTCCAAGGACCGGACTACTAGGCTATTTTATATCAACCCCACAGTATTGTAATCCATCCAATCTATGCATCGAACCTGGTCAATCTACCAAAATTTCTTATCCATCTCGATCGGTCGCCTCAGTGTTGGTGCCACGGCACTGGGTAGGATCATTTCCGCAGCGACTAAACAATGCATCCTTTGCTTGGACGATATTAATGAGGTCACATGGACTTGCAGAGCCGCCTTAAATTTGTGAATCGTACATGAGTCCATGGCCATCTGTGGGTGTTTCAAATTCGAACGGAGCTCGGATCGAAACAAGGACGCGAGCGCGACACTCCGTCTCTGACGAGGCAGGGCGACATTGGGGGACGGCGTCAACGAGGCAACATTCTTTTCTTTTCTTGTTCGCACGGCGAAAATAAGGAAATGAGCAGAAAGTGACATTTTTCCAAGGATTACGTCCGAATTCGGTCGGTGGAGAAGGGGATGAGTGGCATCAACAACTACTCCCCAGTCAGGAAAAGAAAAGAGACCATTCTAGGATTACTACTCACCCTCGAATCGAATCTACTACGTACATGCTGTAGCAAAGTTGTCGTAATCCACACAGAATCGACCGAGAACAAGGAAGCTGATAGATCGGAGTACTGGTAAAATGGCAGCAGAGAGCATTGGACTGGATGGGATCGAGCGAGCGAGCGAGCGAGAGAGAGGTTATATACCTTCTTGGAGGCCTTCTCCACGAGCTTCTTGACGAACATGGCCGATCCACGGCGACCAAGGCAGAATCCAACGAAGAATCCACTCGCAGGTGAACCAGGATCGACGCCTCTCTTCTGTACCCGAAGCAGCAGCAGCAGCAGTTGTCAACTTGGCCTTCAGGAACCGCAGGAGGG
Source organism: Triticum dicoccoides (assembly GCF_002162155.2). Lineage (NCBI taxonomy): Eukaryota > Viridiplantae > Streptophyta > Magnoliopsida > Poales > Poaceae > Triticum > Triticum dicoccoides. The sequence goes on along the minus strand of NC_041382.1, from coordinate 663,530,053 downwards.
AATGAATCGACGGAGGAAACCGAGGACGAAACCGTCGACGGAGGCAGGGGGGGAAGAAGGGGGTGTCAGACGGACAGGGGAGGAAGGGGAGTTTTGTGTTGGGAGGGCAGTTAAGGATTAGGTTGAGAGAGATCGATGCTACAGACACTGTCGAGTGAGAGAGCGGAGGGGGGTTTAAAAAGGAAAAGGAGGGAGGAGCCAGCCAGGGACCGCAAACCGACGCGGAATAATAATCCCGGGCTCCCGGTTCGACGATGGGCCAGGGCGTGATCCGGTACGTGCACTTGGCATCGCCTCGACGCAAGCGAGAAATAATGAAATCTGTCCTGACGACGTGCCTTTTCCCTTCAACCACCTTCGTTCGTTCATGCTGTCTGTCAGCAGAGGAAGGGTAACGTGGCAGCGAGGCGACTCTCGACGAACGAGTCGGTCCAGTCGGTGTGAGGTTGTCAGCCGGTCCTCCACTGCTCCACATATGGAATGTACTGAAGAAGGAAGAAGCAGGCAGCGCCGAGGAAGGAAAGGAGAGCTGGCCATGGGCGTGGCGTTACTACTGGTTGCTTGTTTTGGAGAGGGCACCTTCTTGTGCGCTGATGGCATTGGCTGGATTCTGGAGAGGCCATAAGTGGTGTGCTTATCTGCCCTGTCCTATTTTGCCAAGTATCAATTGCTTGCTAAATTCAGGGATGTGGTAGTAATCGGTTGCAGATTCAGGGATTGTGGTGGAGATGATCGGATGCGATGGGATGGGTGGGGGTGTGTGGGACAGAGAACCCACCGTCCACGGATGGTCGGTGCCAGCAAGGTCGGGAATAGTAGTATAGGACGGTTTCTGTGTTTTGAGGTGTGCTTGCCAGGTGTCAGCACGCGAGAGGAACGGATAACGGAGGAATGAGGGTGTAGGGCACACCTACGTGAGAGTGAGGTTAACAAGGTTCACTAAAGGCAAAATTTCGTGTTTTGACCCTTTTAACAAAAAAATTTAAGCCTTTTTTGGTCAAATGATAGAATTATCGTAGGAATAGGAATTTTGTAGGAAATGAGATGAGGTGTATCTCAAATCTTATGAGTAGGAATGAGAAACGAGATGTCATTTGGTTGACACCAAAGGAATTTTTCCATTGAGTCTAGACTCATTTTTATTTTCCTATGAAATATGGAGGATAGGAACCAATCCTATGTAGGAATAGGAATCCATTCCTATGAACCAAAGGGCTCTAAAGGGAAAAATCTTATAAGAATCCTATCCTCTGGAATTTCTATAAAATTCCTCCAAACCAAAGGAGGCCTTAGGATCTGACCCCGGTTCAAAAAAAATTCGGGATTTGACCCTTTTGCTACTGCCAGGGGCTCTGGCGGTAGAATTAGACAACCTACCGCCAAAGCACCTGGCGGTAGGGTGCCGACGGAGGGGGACGACGGCCGTTTGACTGCGCTGACGTGGATAAGTACCTACCGCCAGGGGGGCTGGCGGCAGCCTGTCTAACCCTACCGCCAGATCCCCTGGCGGTAGGGTGTGGCAGGGTTTTGCCGCAACCTTCTGTAACGAAATGTGCAATGGACCTGGCGGTAGGTTCACCCTATCGCCATGGGGGCAGGCGGTAGGCTGTGTGACCCTACCGCCAGGTCGGTCCTGTGTTTTTCCAGTGTAAAGCTTCTGTAACGAAAAATGCAAGGGCCCTAGCGGTAGGTGAGCCCTACCGTCATGGGGGCTGGCGGTAGGGTGTCTGACCCTACCGCCAGGGGCCTTGGCGGTAGGGTCCTCTGTTTTGTTGTTTCTAGTTCATTTGGTTGCTTGTTTTCGAATTCAATATGACAACAAGTTTTACAAATATGACAACAATACCACAGATTTTAAACAATTAAACTTGGGCATCACATAGATCCACATTAGATAACTTGTGCATATAACATTTCAAACGAACTTCAACGGAGTTCCACATAGTAGCAAACACATAGATCCACAAATAGCAAACACATAGTTCCACGTAGTTTCACAACCACTAGACAAGTTCAACCAAACGAAGTTCAACCAAACTAAAAGAGCCAAGTATCAAAGAGCATAATCAGTTGCTCCTTCCCCTCTTGGAGGTACGGTCCTCGTTACTCTTTGAACGAGTCTCTCTGGTCTTCTTCTTGGGCCGGCGAGGAACCGGTCTCTGGAAAGGGTCCGGACTCAACAAATTCTTCTTCTTCGGATTCCTCTTCGGCAGCTGAGATGCTTGAGATGTTTGAGTTGGTGGAGGTCCATACTCTTCATCGTACTCCTCCTCCCCGTTGCTCTCCTCCTCCTCCCCTTCTTCATGTGTGGCCTCCTCCTCGTCCTCCCCAACCAACCTAGATGACGAGGGAGCATGGCTCGATGAGCCGATGAGGTCCTGTGTGGCTTTCCTCTCCACGTCTTTACGGTACCTCCGTCGGTTCCACTCCGTCACATGAGTTTTATGCTCCTCTCCCCAGTCTATGATCGACTGATTCTTCTGCCGGCTCATCCTGCAAGGCATAAGCAACAAGAATCATCATAAGCAACAAGAAACATGATAAGCGTAATGAAATCATGGGCACGGGGAACAAAGCGCTCACAGGTGGAGCACGTGGCTGCCGGTATCGGTGGGCTGGCCCGGCGGGGTATGCTGATAAATCCCAAACTGCGTGGCCACGCGGTGTGGCAAGTGCCACTCGACGGCGTACACACAGATCATGGGCACAATGCACCGCCAGAGACCACGGTCCGCATCGCACATCACGTTCAGATCAAAGTCCCACTCTCGGTCATGATACAACCACCAGTTTACCTGTTACATATTCATTGGTAAGTTCCCACTCTCGGTCAAAAGTGGAATCAAAGAGAAAGGTGTTGAGCGAGTTCATATACCTGCGTATGCGTCAAAGCGTCCAACTCCTTGGTGTAGGTCTTGTACGAAGTCTTGTTTAGGCCCGTGTAGAGTTTGACAACGTCCCACTCGTAAGCTACGGTGGGGTGTCGAGTCTCGTCGCCGTCTTTGCTATAAGCACCCCATGGGCGTCTTGGCAACTTCTCCGGACGCCCCACCGGCAGCCGCTCCCACATCCAAATGGAGAAGGCCCAGACAAAGCCACCCATATTGGACTTGTCTCCCGTCCTCTGCGTTGCGTCGTCAAGCTGCAAAACATCAAATGAGGATCAGATATAAGAAAATGTCATGGACACACTTTCGTAGGTAGGTAGGGAATTAGATCCTCTCTTACCGAACGGTATAGGTAGGCGAGAGATGCGGTCCCCCAACTGTACCCTGCCTCCCAGTCCGCTAGGAAGAAGAGATACGACCGGTTGGCAGAGTTCCCGGAGCTGTCTGGAAACACGACCTCCATGAGAAGATACCACAGGTAGGCCCTCGCGTACCACTCCACAGTCGTCTCGTCGGTGCCTTCGGGGCATTTCTGCCGGTGCTCCGAGAGCCAGGTCAATGGCACACCGGATGTACGGTTACCCTTGATAGCAGGGCAGTCGCCGATGAAGGCTGCAACCCTCTGCTGCCAGTTGGTCCTCTCCACTCGCCCGGTGAGTGCATGACCCTCGATCGGCATGGCAGTAATCATCGCCCAATCCTCGAGGGTCACCGTCATCTCCCCGCATGGCAGATGGAAAGAATGGGTCTTCGGTCGCCACCGGTCAATCAACGCCGTCAGAGCTGCGTGGACAAGCATCGGTGGCTGACGCTTGAACTGCAACACAAAACCCAACAGACGGGCTCTCTTGAAGAACGGCGCGTAGCGCTCGTCGTAGTCCATATGCCCATGAACCCCGTGACCCCTCATGCGCAGTGCCTGGAGCATCTATCAAAAAGTGAACGCCAAAAGTTAGGAAATTATTTTCATCAATCCGAAAACTTTCATCAAAATTTCATTCATATCACTTACCTCTCCGTTCTCTATGAACCGAGCACGATGACCCTTGTCGAATGCCCAGTCCAGCATGGAGTACCGTGGGCCGATGTTGTCCGCAAGAGGTGGCCGCCTTAATAAAATTTCATAAACAAAACCACCATAAGCATAAAGCATACATAAACAAAAAATGAACTCAAATCATATCAACATGCATCATATCAAAATAAATTTTAAGCATATTCCTCCAACAACAACTACTACACATGATGGATCAAATCATATCGACATGCATCATATCAAAAAAAAAAATCCTCCAACATACATCATATCATCATATTTTTAAATAAAATTTTCCAAACAACATCTTCATATCATCATATCAACATGCATCATCAAACTAGGGTTCATATTCACACTAGATCATATCATCATATCAACATGCATCATCAGACTAGGGTTCATCCTCATATCATAATTACATCATAATTTTTTTAACAAAAAAAATTATGAACTACGGTTCATCTTCACACTAACATATGAACTATTTATTAGAGTTCATATCCAATACCACTAGTTACTAAAGAACTAAGAACTACAACTACAATCAATCTTAGGTGAATTTTTTTTCCAATTTAAGTTCAAAAATATGAGGGATTTCAAGCAAATAATGCGTCGAATCAGAAGCAAGTTTGCAAAAACTAATTGGAGGGATTGGAGGAGCTTACGTTTCACTCTTCGGGGCCATCTCGATCCGCAAAAACGGTGAAGAATCGGTGAAGATCCGAGGGGGGAGTGGAGGAGATGAGAGAGGGGCGACTTGGGGGAG
>NC_041382.1:663463976-663524852 GCF_002162155.2 Triticum dicoccoides | reverse complement strand
CGCGGGGGTTTCGGGGGCAAATAACTGCCCGCACCCTACCGCCAGGGGCTCTGGCGGTAGGGTTAGACAGTCTACCGCTAGTTCCCCTGGCGGTAGGGTGCGACGGAGGGGGATGGTGGCCGTTTCTGCGTGCTGACGTGGAAAGTATCCTACCACCAGGGGCCTTGGCGGTAGGCTGTCTAACCCTATCGCCAGAGCCCCTCGCGGTAGGAAAAAGGGTCAGATCCCGAAAAAATTTCAAACCAGTGTCAGATCCTGAAATTCTTTGTCAAAAGGGTCAAAACATGAAATTTTGCCTTCACTGAACGCTGACAAACTCAACGACTAGTCTGAAACGCGAAACGTCATACTTACCAGGCAAAACACAGGAGAGGAAAAGAAGGTCCAGGCAGGTTTGGGTCGCAAAAGTGTCATCGATCTTTGATCACGTCTCATAAAAATGTGCCAATGGCTGAATCATGTCTACTATGTTCCTAGGCTCGAAAGGAGGTTTGTAATGCAATTCAGACCATCTCCAACAGCCGCGCTGAAAAAATAGTGCTTTTTGCGTGGGCTACCGCTCCAGGCGCTCCAGTGAAGACGTAAAAACTGCGTGCGCGGCATATCTAGTTCAGCGCACGCGCCGAAACACCATCGCGCGCCGCTTATTTGCTGCGCTCGCTCGTGCGCGCTGGACTCTCGAGCGCTCGCTCACAACTCCACCTACCCCATCCAGCCGCTGGCGCCGCTGCCGCCCACGCCACCCCATTTCTTCCGGCAACCGTTCTGGCGCTTCCCGGCCTATCCCCGTGCCGCCGCGGCTTCCTCCGTCTCCCTCTAGTCACCGCCGCTCGTCGCGCGCGGTAGTCCTCCGATGAACAGCGCCCGGCCACCCACTGCCGCTCGGCGCCCGCAAGGTGTTCGACAAAACGCCCGCAAGGTATGTATTGCTTCAACTTCACATTTTTACATGAATTTGGTGCATGTTGTTTGTAGTTTTTATAGCCTAGTTTAAATTGAACATTGTAGATGAGTTCGTCATATGATTCTTCCGAAGAAGAATTTGATATGAAAGAGGAGGAGGATCTTGCAATGATCCTAGCTATGCACATCAATAAAAAACCGAAGCACGGTGGTTCGGTTATGGGTCGGCAGAAAATTTGGAGGGATAGGATCGATGCCCACAATAGACTGATGAGGCACTATTTTGTGGAGAATCCCACATCCCCGAGTCGTACTTTCGTCGTTGGTTTAGGATGAGCACCAAGTTGTTCAAGCGCATTGCAAAGAAACTAGCGAGCCATGACCGGTTTTTTCAGCAAAGGAGGAATGCCGCCGGAGAGCTCGGGCATAGCACCTTTCAGAAGGTGACAACCGCTTTGCGTATGTTGGCATACGGTATCCCCGCTGATCTAGTTGATGATCACTTGGCCATGGGTGAGAGCCAAGCCATCATGTGTGTCAAGCGCTTCACAGCCGGAATTGTGCAAGTGTTTGGCCAGGAGTATTTGAGATCTCCCAGTGCTGAAGACGCCACAAGGCTATTGGAGATGAACAAAGCTCACGGCTTCCCAAGTATGCTTGGCTCAATAGATTGCATGCATTGAAGTTGGAAGAATTGTCCTAAGGCATGGCATGGGCAATTCCACGGCCAAAAAAGGGTTCCACTATAATCCTTAAAGCGGTGGCCGATCAAGAGACTTGGATTCGGCATGCTTTTTTTTGGAATGCCTGGATCTTTGAATGACATCAATGTTGTCAACCAGTCACTACTGATGAATAAGATTGCAAATGGTGAACTGCCACCGGTGCAGTTTGTAGCAAATGGACGTACATACAACTATGGCTACTATCTTGCGGATGGCATCTACCTAAAGTGGCAAACATTTGTGAAGCCGTTGAAAAAAGGAAGGTAAGAAAAATCTTAATTTCCACAATGCTCAGGCGGCGGCTAGAAAAGACGTGGAGAGAGTTTTTGGGATTTTGCAAGCCCAATTTGCTATTCTAAGAGGACCGGCTAGATTTTAGGATCAAAAATGCTTTGGTACATCATGCACGCTTGTGTGATCATGCACAATATGATCATCGAGAATGAGCGTGGCCAAGATGTAGACTATTCTCACTATGAGCTCTTGGGACATCCCGTGCGAGTGCGGCGGAGGGCTGAAAGGGTGGCCTATTTTGTTGCCTCCCATCATGCCATTCGATGTCCCGAAGCGCATGATGATCTTCAGAATGATCTCATTGAGGAGTGGTGGGCTTGGAATGGCCGACAAAATGCATCATGATTTGTGTGTTTGATGTTGTATTGTTGAACTATTTGTTGTATTGAAAGATAAACTATTTGTTTGAGTTGTAATAATGAAATTGAACTATTTATTATTGATTTATTTTGTTTGTGTTTAATTTTCTTGCTTGTGTTTGGAGCGCATATGTTGTTTGTGCGAGAGCGCGCGCTGCATTTTAGCGTGCCTGCTGGAGCTACGCGCGCGCTAAATTTATCGCGGCCGCTGGAACTAGTGCTCCTCGCCTCGTCAAAGTAGGCGATCGACGCGCTGTAAATTGATTTTTAGCGTGCCGCACATTGGGCAGCTGTTGGAGATGCTCTCATGAGTTTTCGAACGACGGGGAAATTCCAATAGGTTTCAACGATATTTTCCTAGTTCTTATTCCCAAGGTCAAAAGCCCGGACCTTCTCTCTCATTTCCGGCCCATTGGTCTGTGTAATGTTTTGTACGAAAAAGCGGCAAGGGTTCTTGAAAACAGATGAAAAGGGTGTTCCTATTCCGATCCCCTAAGAGCACAGTGCCTCGTTTCGGGTAGGCTTATCATGGACAATGTGTTAGTTACTTATGAGTGCGTGTGTGCAATCAAGAAGTGGAGAAGGAGGCAAACTTTGCATGCAATAAAGCTATACATGATGAAAGCCTATGATCGAGTTGAGTGGATTTTCTGGAGGAGATGATCACTAGTGCAAAAATACTTATGCACAACTTTAATTGATTGATCATCACTACTCAAGTTTATTTGGAGAGGTGCCACCACGGACACACTCTTTCTCAACAGGCTTCAGCTTGCTTCGATGGACTTGGCGCACCTAGAAGCAGCATTTATAGGGGATGAGGTCAAGAAGGTGGTGAAGGACATGCCACCGGATAAGGCGCCGGGGCCGGATGGTTTCACTAGCAAATTTCTGCATCTTGCCGGCACATAATTAAGTGCGACTTAATGAGGCCTCTCCAATCTTTCTATCATGGTGACATGCATGGATTGCCGACAATTGACAAAGCGGTAGTTTATTGGCTTCTCAAGATGGATGGGGCGATGGACATAAAGGACTTCAGGCAAATTAGCTTAGTGCATGGATCAGTCAAATCTTCGACAAGATACTTGCAACAAGGCTCGTAGAGGATCTACCAAAACTTATGGTGAATCATCAAAGCGCCTTCGTGAAGGGACGCTCGATCCATGACAACTTTATGCTGGTACAATGCACGACATGACGCCTACACGCTCTCAAGGAATCTACGGTAATGCTCAAGCTCGATATTTCAAAAGCATTTGACTCAGTGAGGTGGCCATTCTTGTTGGAGGACATGAGAAGAATGGGCTTTTGCACGCAATGGATTGCTTAGATATGTGGTGAAGGAGTTCCCGGCATGCCGATCTACAATGGAAGGGGGATAAGGCAAGGCGATCCGCTCTCTCCCATGTTGTTTATTCTGATCATGGAGCCACTACACCAAATTTTTGGGATTGCAACAACTCGTGGAGTCCTTGATCCTCTGGCAACAAGGGGTATGAATCAGTGGCTCGCAATGTTTGTGGATGACATCATGATATTCTTAAAGCCACGTGATCAGGACTTGCAAGCTTGTGAGTCACTTATGCAGATGTTTGGGGAAGCCTCATGATTACTCATGGTGGATCAACTGGGAGTATGCTTACCAAAGTGGAAGGCTACTTCCATGCTAAAAGGTAGAAGATTGATCCTTGTGCAGTCTATGCTTTGCCTGATTCCAATCCATGTGATGCTGGCATGTTGCCCTTGGATATTCCTTAGAAAACAATCATGGCCACGATCAAAATGTATTGTGGCTTCTTGTGGTGTGCAAAGGCACAGGCCAATGGTGGGCAGTGCGCGGTGCCTTGGGAGATGGTGTGTAGTCCCAAATGGGCTGGTTGTTTAGGTATCCCAAACTTAGATGGCTAAATATCATGATGCAAGCATGGTGGCGCCAGTTACAAAGAGCTGATCCTAAGAGGCCATGGGCGGAGTTTCAAATACAAGTACCGAATGGATCTTTGTAACTTTTTCGATCAGCAACAAGGTTAGTGCTTGGCGATGGTCGTACACCAATGTTCTAGGAAGATAGATGGCTCAACCGGTACCGGGTACAAGAGATTGTGCCTAGCCTATATGAGCGTCTGGGTCACTACATGAGAGCTTCATGCATGGTTTGGCATGCGATACATACAGGAGAATGGGCAGTGGACATTGGCCCGGAGCTCTCACCGCTAGAATTGCACGAATACTTCAACCTCTCGACTCAAGTGACGATGGTGCAACTTGATCCGGCAAGCAATGACTCCATTTCATGGGCCTGGGAGTCGGATGGGTGGTTTTCCTCTAAATCGGCGTAGAAGGTAAAATTTTGGAGAAGAGAAGTGATCCCCACGCGGGAATTCACATGGAAGTCCAAGGCTCCTCTTCAATGTCGATATTTTGCATGGCTAGCAATTCAAAATAGGTGTTGGAATTTGGTTTGCCTTGCACGTAGAGGTCTCGATCACCAAGATGCATGCCGATTCTATGACCAAGAGGATGAAACCACAAATCACATCTTGATGGACTACATCTTCGCTCCACTGAACTAAAGTTTGCTTGGCTCTACACAAACCTGATTGGGCCCCATCCAATGGAACGAGATTAAGGGGGTGGTGCACCGACAGGGGAGGAACCGGACGAGAGAGAAAGGATATAAGAGTGATCACCCTTCTGGTTATGTGGGAGCTTTGGAAGCACAAAACGCAATTGTCTCGATGAGGCAATGCCGTCATGGAATCATGTAATGCATATAATTGAGAGTGAGGGTAATACATGGAAATGGGCGGGTTTACTTAAGGGTGATGTAGGTGCCTTTCGTGGGGCCACAGCAGAATGGGCAAGTGTGAGAACATAGCATTACAATGATATGTGGATTAGTGGAGTTGGGTTTATATGGCATGTAAACACCAACCTAAAGGGGCTCTTTACCCCCACCTCCTTATTTAATCTCTCCCTAATAATAAAGCACGGATTGAGTCTCCGGGTTCACCGTCGCGCACTTTTTACAAAAGAGACCCCGTAGTTTCTGATATTAAACCCGCACTCCTTTTTTAAAGTGGCTAATCTGAAAAACGTTTCGTTAAAACAACCAAACCTCCGCCTCCTCCCCTGCTCTCCCATCATCCGCAGAAGCCCACCCAAGTCCTCGCTCGCTCGCCGAGATCCATGGCGGCCGCGGTGGCTGGGAGAGGATGCGCACGGGAGGAGGAGTTCAGCGAGCTGTTGTGGACCTGCTATCCATCGTGCGGGCCAGCAACCGCTGCCGCTGCCAGCAGCAGGAGGCGCGGGCGGAGATCCCCTTGTGGGACCGGCGCCGGCCGAGGAAGGCCCCGGCGGCGCCACCGAACGAGAAGCCCGCGGCCGATGACGATAGTAGCGAGGGCATCGCCAGCCCGGACACCACGCTTGCCTTCCCCGAGGACGACGAGGCGGCGGCGACGGACGACGAGGCCAAGGCCAGCGCACAAGACAAGGTGAGCCGCCGAGCCGCGAGATCTGCGCCCGCCCGCCTCCCTCCGCCAATTTGGCCCGCTTTGATTTTGATTTCTTGCTGCTCCTTGACGTGTTCGTCCTTCCCTCTGCCTCCGCTCAGTGGCCGAGGTGGAGCTATACGCCACCGAGGTTGCCTATGTCGTGGGTGAGGAGGAGGATGGCGAATGGGAAGCACCGAAGATTGACAACCCCAACTCCCCAAGTGTGAAGAGGCACCTGGTTGTGGTGAATGGAAGAGGCGGATGAAGCAGAATCCTTCCTACAAAGGCAAGTGGCATGCACCCCTGATTGACAACCCCAGCTACAAGGGAATCTGGAAGCCCCAAGATATCCCCAACCCTGAGTACTTTGAGCTTGACAAGCCTGACTTTGATCCAATTGCTGCTATTGGAATTGAGATTTGGACAATGCATGATGGCATCGTTTATGGCAATATTCTTTTTGCCGATGATTAGAAGGTAGCCACCTCTATCCTGGAGAAGACATGGAAGCCCAAGTTTGATGTTGAGAAGGAAAAAAGTAGATGGCTTAGTGGATCATCTAGCCTCCCACTTGGCAAGGTGCAGCGACCCTCTTCTTGTTTTCTCTTTCCCAAGAGCACATCATGGATTATCAGCAGGATTGAGCCGATGATCTAGATCGAGCAGGTCAAAGGAACTTGCCAGCAACACTCCTCTTTGATCTGGTATGTCGTTCATCTCGGGTGATTTCTACCCTGGAAAATAACATGGAACATCAAAAACTGCATTTTGAAAAGGTTACTGCAAACTTGATTTTATTTATCTTGCATTTATGAAAATTTATGAATAGGACAATCGTTCGTGTTTTCTTCCAGATGTTCTAATGTATAAAACGATGCCATGATAGTTGGCATTCATGCTTCAAGTATGAGATCAGCTCAACCATCTCCAATAGTCTTCTTTCTTGCTATCCAAGACTTAAAAGAGCAGAAAATCTTTGAACAAGGGGTGGATGGGGGTACACGGTTTGGTCCCCTGTGCAAAATAAAACAGTTTTATGATACATAGGCTACAATTTTCAGAACTGAAACACAGGTAGGTTCTAGTTGTGATTCCGATGTACAACTTCGATTAGTATTTATTCCCACTGGCTATATATACTACCTATGAAATTTGTGGAATTTTGATCAAATTTGTAATGCATGGCCTATCAGCTTATTCTCTGTTATCTAGCTTGTTCATCTGTTAGCCCAGCTAAAATAATTCTGCTGTTTGTATTTGATTGAAAAATATCATGAGCTTATGAGTTGATTTCACATATTTATTTGACAAGCCCGGTTGTATTTGGCAACCTCTGGCTTAATTTTCAATTTGACAGGCCTATTGTTTAGTATGTCTGATATACCACGCAATTTGTACAAGAACCAAAGGATTATTGTAGTCTGCATGTGTGCATCCTCTGTAACTATTAGTCTATTATGATAACTGACAATAAATTATGATGGCATCCAAGGATTTGTACCCTGACTATAATGCTTTGCCATCACCTTAGATTATAAGTTTGATATTTTAGGAAGCGTGTTACTTAGAACAACTTATTAAGGTTATCTGAAAACATAGATTACACAAAACCTGAGTTTTTGGATGGACAAGAGCAAGTTGATTATGATGTTATCTTTTCTGCATAGCATGGACGCCCTGCACTGCCCCCACCAGGATTGCGCTGCCTTGCCCTGCCCGATCGATGCCGGCTACGTCGCTACACTCCCCACGGCCAGGTAAGTGCCTAGGCCAAGTAACAAGTTATCACATCTTCGTGATCTAGTTAAATGTGCCAATGGACAAGTACGTACCATCCTATAGATATTGTTGTCATTGTTCTTCTGTTGTCAGTATGACAAAAAAAAGAATTCATCCAGTCCAGGCCCTCCTCCTTAGTGCATGATGGTAATGTGTGTGTTGTGGTCAGCTTGCAGTGGCAGATAGTTCACAGTCCCAACTCCAGTGTTAACTCTGTTATTCTCTTACTAATACTTCCATAAGATAAGATTGTAAACTAAATCTGCTGTTGTGTCATATTATTATCATCTGATTACTAATTAAACTAATAGTAAGATATTTTATACCCTTTTGTAGATGGTGCAGACTTTGCAGGTGTTCAGAGAAATGATGTGCTATTCAAGGGGTTTGGGAGCACTAATAAAGAATCTCTTGCTGAACTTTTTGTACCACTAATGATTAAAGTGAGTTCTTTATAGTTTGCTTCAATTTATTGTAGGAGGATATCTGGTGCAAAAGCATAATTCGATGCAGCCATGCTTTTTTGTCGATGAATTTAATTTGACAATGTTCCTATATAGTTCCAGTTATAAATGTAGCCTTAGCTCCTTGCAGCAAACATCTCCACGTAAAGTTAACTCCACCATGTGTTCAACCTCTAAACTCACCTGACACCGCCTGTAATGGGATGACCTTGTTCATTTGAGTGATGACATTGTTGTCATTTGACCTTCAGATCATTTTCCTCTGAAATAGTGATTAATTAAGTAACTTTGTTCTTCAATATGATGATCCTCTTTCCTCAGAACATGATTAAGCCACATGATTCCATCATGTAGTGTATAGCTTGTCCTAGCTCAACTTACAGTTGTTATTTAGCTCCTCCATTTTCTAACAATGTGCACATGTCTACGTTTGGGAACCTTGGAAACAAAATGCAATTGCGATATTTGGGATTGAAAGCAAAAAAAAGGTGGGAAGCTGTCCCGTAATAACAAGGAAAGAGGGATTCCGTGAAAAAAGTGGGAAGCCAGACGTCCCGTAATAAGAAGAAAGTGTCCTAATAAGGAAGAATGGAGAGAACAAAGAAGGAAAGGAGGGGTTCCGTGAATTGATAATAAAGAAGGAAAGGGAGAGATTTCTAGGATTGATATTAAAGAAGTAAACCAGCTAGAAATCAATCAAAAGTCTCCCCCTCAAAAAAATTTCATCCTCTGCCCTAGCTATAATCCCATGAACGAAGTTTTACCCTGTCCATAACTCGAGAGAAAATTATATTAAATTTATTTATTTATTGTTTATAATCACCGGGAAAAATTATGTTAGAAAATACTATGCCTAAGTCATAATAAAGAAATTATTTATTTATTGTTCATGTACAATAAATTTTTGAGAATTATAATGAAAAAGATAGTACCGGTTAAAAATAGGTGCTTGATTGTTGGGCACGAATAGTGTATGCTACACAGTCCCTAAACCTAGCCAACATTGCTTCATGAAAATTCGTGTTACCTCCGTAGTGAAGCAAAAAACATTGTACTAAAATGGACTTTACTATTTACGGTATAATGCGATATGTTTTGGGCATCACTAAGCAACTCCAACAAAGGCATGAAAAGATACTCACAACCAGGTAGATATCTCTATGATTTAAATTCCACACATCTTTAGTACACTTCTGAAATACGTTTATATTTTTCTGCAATACATATTTTTATGGCAGGATGGAGGATTTCAAAGAGTTTGTTCATGTCATCATGCTTGGCGGTGTGTCATGGAATGAGAGGGGGTCTTGAGCAATTGGGTTAGGAAAGTGTGGTTTTTTTTCACCCGATGCAACACACGGACATTTGTGATAGTATATAATACGCACACTTGTGCGTATTCGATAAAAAACTTTAATTGGTGGCGCGCCACTTTCAATCCATATCGCAACTATTTTTCTGAAATACCAATGGCGTGGGCATATTTCGTATGCCATCACTATTCCATTACTGGTGGCATGACTAACAAATAGCACGCCATGAGTATGTGGGACACATTAGTCTGGCCAAGCGCAATATAATGTCGACGTGGCAAAACAACCCACACAATCACTATTATGCCTACTGGTGGCATGATACTTCTCGTCACATCAATTGTATATTCTACGGGACCACTTTGGGTCCTACATGGCAGTGTTGTGCCTGGCCACCAGCAAGACAAACAAGTAATAGCATGGTTAATTCTGATCGGATTATATATAGAGACTTATCCCTCACCTATAGCTACCACTCCTCCCTCCAAAAAATCTCTCCCTGATCGCTGCACAAATCCCTACATACTTATACTTGTGGCCGGCCTCTGCCACAATCTATCGACGGCTATCTCAATCATATTTGTCTATGATCTTGGTAATGCCCAAATTTCGATTTCATCAAATTTCTGACACTCAATATATGTCAGATTTTAAAAAAAGGTAATGTTGAAATGTTTTGTGACCTCGTTAGCTATATATAACTTTTTCCTATATACTCTCTTGTAGGCAACTAGATCGATCGAACGATTCATGCATATGGATCAAACTATAAATCGGTTCTTCAAGGTGGCATTGGAAGATATGAATTGAAAGGGTAAAAGGAAGATATTATGTCCTTTTAAGAGTGCAAGAATGAGGTTTTGATCGACCCTTTTACTGATCGTGTGAGGATGCACTTGCTCAAACATGATTGCATGCCTAGTTATACACGATGGGCAAGGCACGGTGAGGACGAGGATGATGCCAATGTCAAAAGGGCGGCAAAAGAGGAAGTAGGATACCCTTTCGATGAATAGCCAAAAGGAGGGAAGTACGAACATGAGATAACCGAACATGAAGAAGATCATCAGGACGGACAAGATGGGGCGGCGGTTGAGGAAGCAAGAAACCCTGTGGACGAAGAGTCGAAAGGAGGGAACAACCAAGAGCCAGCCAAACATGATATCTGTATTCACTTCTTTTAGAGCTACACCACCCGTGGATAATCCTCCCCAGGCCACACAATATCTTTATCCACCCAAATTTTTAGATCTCCTTGTTAAGCAACTCTGTGTTCTCGGGATACCACTGGAATTTACATATAGTAATAAGAACCAAATTAGAATCACAACGCTAACGAAAAACCGAATGGAATTTGAAATATCAATTACTTTAATGTGGTCCTTGTTGGAAATATGCCCTAGAGGCAATAATAAAATTGGTTATTAACATATTTCCCTGTTCATGATAAACGTCTACTATCCATGTTAGAATTGTATCGATCGGGAACTCAGATACATGTGTGGATACATAGGCAACACCGTGTCCCTAGTGAGCCTCTACTAGATTAGCTCGTTGATCAAAAGATGATTGAGGTTTCCTAACCATAGACATGTGTTGTCACTTGATAACGGGATCACATCATTAGGAGAATGATGTGATGGACAGGACCCATCCTTTAGCATAACATTTGATCGTTCAGTTTATTGCTATTGCTTTCTTAATGTTAAATACATATTTCTTCGACCATGAGATCATGCAACTCCCGGATATACTGGATGAATACCTTGTGTGCTATCAAACATCACAATGTAACTGGGTGATCATAAATATGCTCTACAGGTATCTCCGAAGGTGTCTGTTGAGTTGGCGTGAATCGAGATTGGGATTTGTAACTCCGTATGACGGAGAGGTATCTCTAGGCCCTCGCGGTAATACACATCACAAGAAGCTTGCAAGCAAAGTGACTAAGGATTTAGTTGCAAGATGATGTATTACGGAACGAGTAAAGAGACTTGCCGGTAACATGATTGAACTAGGCATAGAGATACCGACGATCGAATATCGGGCAAGTAACATACCGACAGACAATGGGAATTACATATGTTGTCATAAAGGTTCAACCGATAAAAGATCTTTGTGGAATATATAGAAATAAATATGGGCATCTAGGTCCCGCTATTGGTTATTGACCGGAAAGGTGTCTCGGTCATGACTACATAATTTCTGAACCTGCAGGGTCGCACGCTTAACGTTCGTTGACGCTAGAGTAGTATTGGGATATTTGATGAGTGGTCACCAAATGTTGTTCGGAGTCCCAAATGAGATCCCAAACGTTACAAGGAGTCTCGGAATGGTCGAGAGGTAAAGATTTATATATGGGAAGTCACATTTTGGGTTCCGGAAAAAGGTGCAGTTTTTTCGGTATTGTACCGGGAAGCTTCCAAAAGGTTCCGGAGGGGTCCGGAAATCCACAAGTGGGTCCACCATGACCCAAGAGCTAGCATGGTCTGCGGGGAGGCACCTAGGCCTTATTGGGTGATAACCCAAAAGTATAGGGGATCACAACAGTTTTCGAGGGTAGAGTATTCAACCCAAATTTATAGATTCGACATAAGGGGAGCCAAAGAATATTTGCAAGTATTAGCAACTGAGTTGTCAATTCAACCACACATGGAGATTAATTATCTGCAGCAAAGTGATCAGTAGCAAAGTAATATGATATTTTTGATAATAGTGGAAGCAACAATAGTAGCGGTAATAGTGATAGCATTGATTTTGTAGCAAGTGAAATAGTAACAACAGTAGTAGTAACTTAGCAAGATCAATATGTGGAAAATTAGTAGGCATTGGATCGGTGAATTCTTCGAATGATATTCATCATATATAAATCATAACCTAGGGCGATACAAAACTAGCTCCAGTTCATAAATATAATGTAGGCATGTATTCCATAAATAGTCATACGTGCTTATGGAAAGAACTTGCATGACATCTTTTGTCATACCCTCCCGTGGCAGCAGGGTCCATAAGGAAACTAAGGGATATTAAGGCCTCCTTTTAATAGAGAACCGGAACAAAGCATTAGCACATAGTGAATACATGAACTCCTCAAATTACGGTCATCATCAGAAATTATCCCGACTATTGTTACACTGGGGTTTACAGATCATAACACGTAATAGGTGACTATAACTTGCAAGATCGGATCTAGAACATAGATATAATGGTGATAACGTAAACGGTTCAGATATGAAATCATGGCACCCAGGCCCAAAGTGACAAGCATTAAGCATGGCAAAGTCATAACAACATCAATCTCAGAACATAATGGATACTAGGGATCAAGCCCTAACAAAACTAGCTCGATTACATGATGAATTTCATCCAACTCCCTCACCGACTAGTGAGCCTATGAAGGAATTACTCACTCCCAGTGGGGAGCATCATGGAATTGGCAATGGAGAAGGATTTGTGATGACGAAGATCGAAGATACCCCTCTTTGGAGCCCCAAACGGACTATAGATCTGGTCTCCCGATGAAGAACAAGAGGTGGCGGCGGCTCCATCTCGTGAAACACGATAATTCTTTCTCCCTGATTTTTTCTCTAAAGTAAGATTTTATAGCATCGGAGATAGGGTCAGCGGGTCCACCAGGTGAGCACAACCCACCTGGGCGTGCCAGGAGGGGGGGGGGGGCGCCCTGGTGGGTTGTGCTCACCCAGCCCTCCCTCTGGTGGTTCTTGGCTCCAATGTTTTTCTTTTATTCCATAAAAATTCTCCAAAAAGTTTAGTTCCAATCTGAGAACTTTTATTTCTGCACAAAAACAACACCATGGTATTTCTGCTGAAAACAACGTTAGTTCGGGTTAGTTTCATTCAAATCATGCAAATTAGAGTCTAAAACAAGAGCAAAAGCGTTAGGAAAAGTAGATATGCGGGAGACGTATCAACTCCCCCAAGCTTAAAACTTTGCTTGTCCTGAAGCAATTCAGTTGATAAATTAAAAGTGAAAAAGAAAAACTTTTACGAACTCTTTTGTTCTTGTTTACAGAAATAAGCTTAAGTAGTACCCAGGTTTTCCGCAAAGATTATAACTAACCATGCCAACAATAACTCTTAGAAATTATATTAACTCATATCAATGGCATATGCAACTAGCGAGCAATAATAAAGTATCTCAAATGACAACACTTTGTCAAAACAATCATGATATAACATAACAACAATGGTATCTCGCTAGCCCTTTCTGAGACCACAAAACATAAATGCAGAGCACCTCCAAAGTTCAAGTAGCGACTAAACATTGTAATTCATGGTAGAAAAGATCCAGTCATGATGGACCCAACATTAGCTATACACAATGCATGAGGATGACAATAGTGCTCTCAGATCTAGCGCTTATTTGAGAAGGTGATGACACAACATAAAATTAAATAGATAGTCCCTTGGCAAAGGGAAGTAGGGATTTGCAGCGGTGCCAGAGCTCAAAATTTTAAAACAAAGATAAATGAAATTTTGAGAAATGCATCCTTCCTGTTTACTTCGTGACCATTATTTATCGATATCTTCCATGATAAACACATTAGTGGCAGTTCCCGAGCAATAAAAGCAAAGGTTTACTCCCCCTCCACCAACAAACACACTCCACGGCTAGCCGAATCCGCGGGTACCTTCCATACCAACATCATTCCTGGGGGTTTTTGTTTAATTATTTGCAATTTGAATTCGGGACTGGGAATCCCTATTACCGCCCCTCTTGTGCAAGGATGAGTGAATAAACACTCATCATGAGAATAGCCCGCTTAGCATGGAAGATACCGACTACCTCCTGTTGCTATACGAACAATCCAGGCACACAAAGCCGAATGTTTGTTTGAAGTTTTTAGAGGTGTCACATGCAAATTTACTTAAAACGGCAGTGTAATACCACATATAGGTAGATATATGATGGACTCATATAGAATAACTTGGGTTTTATGATTTTGATGCACAAGCAGTATTCTCGCTTAGTACAGGCGAAGGCTAGCAAATAGGTTGAGAAGCGGTCAGCTAGAGAGCGAAAATGGTCATGAACATGCATTATGCATAAGTAACATCGGATACTAACATGAGTAGGATATGAACACCTTGAACATAAATATCATAGAGGCTATGTTGGTTTTGATTCAACTACATGCATGAACATGTGCCAAGTCAAGCCAGTTGAAACATTGAGAGGAGGATACCATATCATCATACTATATCACAATCATTTTAACGCAATATTGATATCCAAGATAAATCATTATCCACCCCTAACTACTTAAGCATGGCATTAGAAACTATAATATCTAATTGGCATTGCAAACATGTTTGATCATAACAGGCTGGATCATGGTACTAGGTTAAACATATTTACAAAAACAGAACAAGTTGAGTTCATACGCGTTTCTCTCTGCCACAGCCAGTTCATCAAATATCATCATTATTGCCTTTCACTTGCACGGCCGAATGATATGAAAATAATAATAGTGCAAGAGTGTCGTGGACTAATTAATCTGGAATCTGCAAACATTTTATTCAAAAGGAGAAAACAAGGCAATTTGGGCTCTTTGTTATATCAACAATAATGCATATGAGAGCCACTCAACATTTTCATTGTGGTCTTCTCCTTGGTATGACTCAATAAAAAGAAAAGAATTTCCAAGAAACGCACTGAAATATTTTTGGAGTTTTTAGTTTTTCTTGAAGAAAGCAAATTAAAGAGAAAAATAAAAACGAGAAAAACTATTTACACGGGAGAGCTCCCAACAAGCAAAAGAAGAACAAGGAAATCTTTTTGGGTTTTCTTTTAAATACTACAACTAAGTAAACTGGAAAGAAAAACCGAAAATAAGCAAGCAACATTTTTTTTGTGATTTTCTCAAAGTTTTTCAAACACACAAGAAGAAAATGGGGAAATAAATCTAGCATGGATAATACAATGAAAAAGTGTGAACACCGGCAACTGGAATGTAATGTGTGAACATGAATATAATGTCAATGGAAATACGTACTCCCCCAAGCTTAGGCTTTTGGCCTAACTTGGTAATCACCACTCGTAGTAGCCCTCCAGTCCCATGTTGAAGTGCTGTGGAGTAGGCACCTGAGCGTCCCACTCCCGAGGCTCCTCCTCAGCCACTACTTGAGTGTTCCGGTAGGCAATGATGTCATCTGGCATGACCCTGTATCCGCCCCTGGCAATAGAATCAAACAAAGCAGGTGCAGGCAATGAAATAATATCATGGGTATCCACACTGAAAACCAGGTTGTAAGGAACATTATTAATAGTGTCCTCGCCATCAATAAACTGATGAGCTACCATCTCCTGGCGATCTAGGTAAACCTCAGGCAAACGATGATCATGTTGGCGTATCTGAACATTAAAATGACTCGCTAAGCGAGTGGCGTAAATCCACCATGAATTTTCCCTTGGTCTTGTTAAGGTGCAAACGGCGTGCAATAATAGCCCCTAGGCTAAAGGTGTTATCGCCGTATAGTGCACAACATAAGATAATGAAATCGGGGGCACTAAGTGCACCAACCTTCTCTCTAGCATGTAAACACTACGCGATAAATAGAGCAAACTAGTGCACAAAAGGAAACTGCAAAGCTAGTGGCAGTGACACTCGATACCCCTCTCTCATCTCCCACTGATAGAGTATGATAAAATTCCTCAAACTCTGCAGGTCTAGGCTCTCTTATTTCCCCATCAGAAGGGATCAGGCATATGTCACAAAAATCAGTAAGTGGTATCTGACGAGTCTCAACATATAAATTAAACCGCACCTCAGGGGGATTATTCCTACTCAAAAAATGAAAACTTTGCACAAAGGAATTTGTAAGGAGATGATATTGTTCACGCTCAGCTGCGATGAAGTCGGTGAGACCAGCATTAGCAGCAAATTGTGCGAACTCTTGACGGATCCCGGCTCCATCCATGAAGGGGTTATACGGCAATTCGCCGGTCGCACCTCCGCCATTCTCCGAGTGTGAAGATTATTGTACGATGACTCCCCAATGACTCCCTTAGAGTTCTTCTTGGGAGTAAACTTCCTAAAGAAACTCATCTTATTCCTATTAATAAAATTCTGAAATTTTTAGTCCACAATTTTTTTGTCAATAGAACTTTACAAGATTGATAACAATTACTCATAGGGAGGCATAGAGGCTATATTGGGCATTCAAACTACTTAGAACTCTAATAATTCAACATGTAAGCTCATCTACAGCAGCACCAAGAGTAGCTAATTATTTAAAATATAATCCACTAAAGCAAAAACTAATTGGACCAATGGAGGAGTCACAAACCAAGTAGCAATCCCCCAAAATAGTTTTAGAAACGGAGCTTCCAGCAAAGAGATTGAAATCCACGAGTTTGAGAGCAAGAACACGGGAGAGATAGAGAGAGAGCAATGGTGTTTTTTTCTGGAGGTAGGTGATGACATGGGCTAAAGAGATAAGTGAGGGGGCCCACATGGGGACCACAACCCACCAGGGCGCGCCCAGGTGGGTTGTGCCCACCTGGCGCACCCCTCTGATGTTATTTGCATAAAAAATCTTAAATAATCGGAAAAATCATATTGAATTTTCAAGGCATTCTGAGAACTTATATTTTTGGGTCATTTTTTATTGCTCGGGAAATTCAGAAAACAGCCAAAACATGACATTTTATTTTATTCAACTAACAAAACAGAAAACAAAAGTTAAGGACAGAAGGTTGTGCTCACTAAATTCATCAACTTCATACCTCTAAAAAATGATCCATTAATAAGGTTGATCAAGTCTTATTAACAACCACCTTCGGTTAGCATGAAATTGAAGAACTTTCATAAAACACTAAGTTACCTCAACGGGGATATGCATCTCCTCAACAATAAGCATTTCATATTTCTATTTGGCAGGAGGTAGTTGAAAACTTCCAATAGTAAGTGTCAGAGATTTTTCAATAGCATTAATACCATCCACTTGGAATTGTTTCTTTGGAAAGTGCACCGTATGTTCATTACCATTGATATGAAAAGTAACCTTGCTTTTATTGCAATCAATTACAGCCCCTGCAACATTCAAGAAGGGTCTACCAAGGATAATCGACATGTTGTCGTCCTCGGGCATCTCAAGTACAAAAAAGTCAGTTAAGATAGTAACATTTGCAACAACAATGGGCACATCCTCAAAAATACCGATAGGTATGGAAGTTGATTTGTCACTCATTTGCAAAGATATTTCAGTAGGTATGAGTTTATTCAAATCAAGTCTTTTATATAAGGATAAAGGCATAACACTAATACCAGCTCCTAAATCACACAAAGCAATTTTAACATAATTTCTTTTGATAGAGCAAGGTATAGTTGGTATCCCCAGGCCTCCAAGTTTTTTAGGTACTCCATTCTTAAAATAATAATTATTAAGCATTGTGGAGATTTCAGCTTGAGGTATTTTTCTCTTATTAGTGATGATGTCTTTTGTGTATTTTGCATAAGGAGCCCTGCTACTTCTTGAGCTTTGATACGTCTCCAACGTATCTATAATTTTTTATTGTTCCATGCTATTATATTATCTGTTTTGGATGTTTTATATGCATTAATATGTTATTTTATATTATTTGGGGGACTAACCTATTAACCTAGAGGCCAGTGCTAGTGCCAGTTTCTGTTTTTTTCCTTGTTTTACAGTTTCGCAGAAAAGGAATACCAAACAGAATAAAATTTTCGTGATGATTTTTCTTGGACCAGAAGACATCCAAAGGACTTGGAGTGCAAGTCAGAGAAGCCATGAGGCGGCCACAAGGACGGAGGGCGCGCCCCCACCCTTGTGGGCCCCTCGTGACTCCACCGACCTATTTCTTTCGCCTATATATTCCCATATATCCCAAAACCAACCAGGAGAGCCACGAAAACACTTTTCCACGACCGCAACCTTCTGTACCCGTGAGATCCCATCTAGGGGCCTTTTTCGGCATCCTGCAGGAGGGGGATTCGATCACAGAGGGCTTCTACATGAACACCATTGCCCTTCCGATGAAGCGTGAGTAGTTTACCACAGACCTACGGGTCCATAGCTAGTAGCTAGATGGCTTCTTCTCTCTCTCTTTGATTCTCAATACCATGTTCTCCTTGATGTTCTTGGAGATCTATTCGATGTAATACTTTCTTGCGGTGTGTTTGCCGAGATGTGATGAATTGTGGATTTATGATCAGCTTATCTATGAATATTATTTGAATCTTCTCTGAATTATTGTATGCATGATTTGATATCTTTGCAAGTCTCTTCGAACTATCGATTTGGTTTGGCCAACTAGATTGGTTTTTCTTGCAATGGGAGAAGTGCTTAGCTTTGGGTTCAATCTTGTGGTGTCCTTTCCTAGTGACAGTAGGGGCAGCAAGGCACGTATTGTATTTTTGCCATCGAGGATAAAAAGATGGGGTTTTCATCATATTGCTTGAGTTAATTCCTCTACATCATGTCATCTTGCTTAATGCGTTACTCCATTCTTTAAGAACTTAATACTCTAGATGCATGTTGGATAGCGGTCGATGTGTGGAGTAATAGTAGTAGATGCAGAATCGTTTCGGTCTACTTGACACGGACGTGATGCCTATATTCATGATCATTGCCTTAGATATTGTCATAACTTTGCGCTTTTCTATCAATTGCTTGGTAGTAATTTGTTCACCCATTGTAATATTTTCTATCTTGAGAGAAGCCTCTAGTGAAACCTATGCCCCCCGGGTCTATTTTCCATCTTATAAGTTTCCGATCTACAATTTTAGTTTCAGATTTACTTCCTTTGCAATCTTTTACTTTCCGATCTATCAACCAAAAATACCAAAAATATTTACTTTACCGTTTATCTATCTCTATCAGATCTCACTTTTGCAAGTAACGTGAAGGGATTGACAACCCCTTTATTGCGTTGGGTGCAAGTTGTTTTATTGCTTGTGTAGGTATTCGGTGATTTGTTCCTTGTCTCCTACTGGATTGATACCTTGGTTCTCAAAACTGAGGGAAATACTTACTCTACTTTGCTGCATCACCCTTTCCTCTTCAAGGGAAAAACAAAAGCAAGCTCGAGAAGTAGCAGGAAGAATTTCCGGCGCCGTTGCCGGGGAGATCTACGACAAGTCAAGACATACCAAGTACCCATCATAAACTCTCATCTCTTGCATTACATTATTTGCCATTCGCCTCTTGTTTTCCTCTTCCCCACTTCTAAAATGATTTTTGAAAAGATTTGCATTTTCTTTCGCCCTTCTTCCGTTCGATCTTGTGTTACCATGTGCCTTCTTTTTGCTTTCATCTTCGCTTGCTAAGAGTTTATGGATCCTCATCCTCTTGCTAATCTTTTTAAGAGATCCAATTACGATGAACTGATTTCTAGTGAGTTGTGTGCACTAGATTATCTTTATGAAGTTTTGCTTGAAATTCGTGAATCTAAAAATTGTGATGAAGAAATTATGAAGTGATTCATGATAGATCCTTGAATAAAAGGCATGATTGCAATGGTTTTACTATAAATTCTATTGATGTAAATTGTGCTAATAATATGCAAAACCCTAAACTTGTGGATGCTAGTTTTTCTATGTCCACTACTTGTTGCAACGATCATGATTGGGGTGATAATGCTTCTTATGATCTTGAAAATTTATTTAATCCTCATGATGAATATGTTTGCTATAATATTGAAAGTGGGTTTGGAAGAGTGTCAAATTTAGGAAATAATGATCCCACTACTTTGGAGTATAATCAATCTTATGAAATTTTTGATAAAAGTGGGTTTGGAGAGGTCATGACTTTAGTTAAAGATATTCCCACTATTTTGGAAGAGTGTCAACTTTGCATGCATGTGGATCATGTAGAGAAAATATTATGTGATAGCTATATTGTTGAATTTGAATATGATCCCACATGTACTCCCTCCATTCCAAAATAGATGACCCAACTTTGTACTAACTTTAGTACAAAGTTGGGTCATCTATTTTGGAACGGAGGGAGTAATTATTATTAGAGAGGAAAATATGGCTATAGAAATTTTCATGTTACTAGATTACCTCTCGTTATGTTGAGATTGCTATTGTTCCGTTCTTCTTCCTTGCATATACTAGTTTTTGTTTGCCTTGATAATTTTTTTGCTTATAAGATGCCTATGCATAGGAAGTATGTTAGACATAGATGCGTTTTTCACATGCTACATGATGCTCTCTTCGTGTTTAATTGCTATCTTTCAGGTGAGCATCATTTAAATTATCGATGCCTAGCTTAATGGCTTTAAAGAAAAGCGCTTGTTGGGAGAGAACCCAATATTTTTCCTTGCTGTTTTTCAATAAATAATTCACCTAGCCTCTGGTTAGATGTGGTTTTGTGTTTTAATTAGTGTTTGTGCCAAGTAAGACCTTTGGGATAGCTTACGGTGATAGTTGATTTGATCTTGCTGAAAAACAGAAACTTTTATGCTTAGGAAAACAATTCTAATTTTTAACAGAAGCGTGATGAAATATTGATTCTTTTTGAATAAGATTAATAAACAAATTGCTTAGGTTTTCCTAATTTTTCAGAATTTTTGGAGTTACATAAGTATTCGAAATATCCAGATTGCTACAGAGTGTTCTGTTTTTGACAGATTCTGTTTTCTATGTGTTGTTTGCTTATTTTGATGAATCTATGGCTATTATCGAGGGGTATGAACCATGGAAAAGTTTGAATACAGTAGATATTACACCAATAT
Source organism: Triticum dicoccoides (assembly GCF_002162155.2). Taxonomy (NCBI): domain Eukaryota; kingdom Viridiplantae; phylum Streptophyta; class Magnoliopsida; order Poales; family Poaceae; genus Triticum; species Triticum dicoccoides. The sequence continues at coordinate 663,503,790 of NC_041382.1, read as the reverse complement.
AAATAAAGCATGAGTTCACAACATTACCAAAAGTGGTGATTTATTTTCTTATACTAACGCATCTTATGACATTTTCTGTTGAGTTTTGGGTTGTGAAGTTTTCAAGTTTTGGGTAAGGATTTAATGGACTATGGAATAAGGAGTGGCAAGAGACTAAGATTGGGGGTGCCCAAGGCACCCCAAGGTAATATTCAAGGACAACCAAGAGCCTAAGCTTGGGGATGCCTCGGAAGGCATCCCCTCTTTTGTCTTCGTCTATCGGTAACTTTACTTGAGGCTATATTTTTATTCACCACATGATATGTGTTTTGATTGGAGCGTCTTGTATGATTTGAGTCTTTGCTTTTTAGTTTTCCACAATAATCCTTGTTGTACACACCTTTTGAGAGAGACACGCATGAATCATGATTTATTATAATACTCTATGTGCTTCACTTACATCTTTTGAGCTAGGCAATATTGCTCTAGTGCTTCACTTATATCTTTTTAAAGCACGACAGTGGTTTTATTTTATAGAAATTGATGAACTCTCGTGCTTCACTTATATTATTTTGAGAGTATCTAAACAGCATGGTAATTTGGTTTGGTTATAAATTTAGTCCTAATATGATAAGCATCCAAGAGGGATATAATAAAAACTTTCATATAAAGTGCCTTGAATACTATGAGAAGTTTGATTCCTTAGGATTGTTTTGAGATATGAAGATGGTGATATTAGAGTCATGCTAGTAAGTAATTGTTGATTTGGGAAATACTTGTGTTAAATTTTGTGATTCTCGTAGCATGCATGTATGACGAACCATTATGTGATGAAGTTGGAGCATGATTTATTTGTGGATTGTCTTCCTTATGAGTGGCGGTCGGGGACGAGCGATGGTCTTTTCCTACCAATCTATCCCCCTAGGAGCATGTGTGTAGTACTTTGTTTCGATGACTAATATATTTTTGCAATAAGTATGTGAGTTCTTTATGACTAATTTTGAGTCCATGGATTATACACACTCTCACCCTTCCACCATTGCTAGCCTCTCTAGTGCCGCGCAACTTTCTCCAACACCATAAACCCACAATATACCTTCCTCAAAACAGCCACCATAGCTACCTATTATGGTATTTCCATATCCATTCTGATATATATTTCCATGCAACCTTCCACCGTTCCGTTTATTATGACACGCTCCATCATTGTCATATTGCTTTGCATGATCATGTAGTTGACATCGTATTTGTGGCAAAGCCAGCGTTCATAATTCTTTCATACATGTCACTCTTGATTCATTGCACATCCCGGTACACCGCCGGAGGCATTCATATAGAGTCATATTTTGTTCTAAGTATCGAGTTGTAATTCTTGAGTTGTAAGTAAATAAAAGTGTGATGATCTTCATTATTAGAGCATTGTCCCATGTGAGGAAAGGATGATGGAGACTATGATTCCCCCACAAGTCGGGATGAGACTCCGGACGAAAAAAAGAGGCCAAAAAATGAGAGAAGGCCCAAATAAAAAAATGAGAGAAAAGAGAGAAGGGGCAATGCTACTATCCTTTTACCACACTTGTGCTTCAAAGTAGCACCATGATCTTCATGATAGAGAGTCTCCTATATGTTGTCACTTTCATATACTAGTGGGAATTTTTCATTATAGAACTTGGCTTGTATATTCCAATGATGGGCTTCCTCAAATTGCCCTAGGTCTTTGTGAGCAAGCAAGTTGGATGCACACCCACTTAGTTTCTTTTTGAGCTTTCATAAACTTATAGCTCTAGTGCATTCATTGCATGGCAATCCTTACTCACTCACATTGATATCTATTGATGGGCATATCCATAGCCCGTTGATACGCCTAGTTGATGTGATACTATCTCCTTCCTTTTGTCTTCTCCACAACCACTGTCTATTCCCCTTATAGTGCTATGTCCATGGCTCATGCTCATGTATTGCGTGAAAGTTGAAAAGTTTGAGAACATCAAAAGTATGAAACAATTGCTTGGCTTGTCATCGGGGTTGTGCATGATTTAAATATTTTGTGTGATGAAGATGGAGTATAGCCAGACTATATGATTTTATAGGGATACGCTTTCTTTGGCCATGTTATTTTGAGAAGACATAATTGCCCTGTTAGTATGCTTGAAGTATTATTGTTTCAATATTAAACTTTTGTTTTGAATCATATGGATCTGAACATTCATGCCACAATAAAAGAAATTACATGGATAAACATGTTAGGTAGCATTCCACATCAAAAAATCTGTTTTTATGATTTACCTACTCGAGGACGAGCAGGAATTAAGCTTGGGGATTCTTGATACCTCTCCAATGTATCTATAATTTTTGATTGTTCCATGCTTTTATATTATCTGTTTTGGATGTTTTATATGCATTATTATGCTATTTTATATTAATTATGGGACTAACCTATTAACCTAGAGGCCGGTGCGAGTTTCTGTTTTTTTCCTTGTTTTAGAGTTTCGCAGAAAAGGAATACCAAACGGAGTCCAAACGGAATAAAACTTTTGCAATGATTTTTCTTGGACCAGAAGACATCGAGAGGACTTGGAGTGCAAGTCAGGAAGCCATGAAGCGGCCACAAGGACAGAGGGTGCGCCCAGGGTGGTAGGGCACCCCCCACCCTTGTGGGCCCCTCGTGACTCCACTGACCTATTTCTTCCGCCTATATATTCCCATATATCCCAAAACCAACCAGGAGAGCCACAAAAACACTTTTCCACCGCCGCAACTTTCTGTACCCGTGAGATCCCATCTAGGGGCCTTTTCCGGCGTCTTGCCGGAGGGAGATTCGATCACGGAGGGCTTCTACATGAACACCATTGCTCTTTCGATGAAGCATGAGTAGTTTACCACAGACCTATGGGTCCATAGCTGTAGATAGATGGCTTCTTCTCTCTCTTTGATTCTCAATACCATGTTCTCCTCAATGTTCTTGGAGATCTATTTGATGTAATATTTTTTTGTGGTGTGTTTGCCGAGATCCAATGAATTGTGGTTTATGATCAGCTTATCTATGAATATTATTTGAATCTTCTTAGAGTTATTATTGATACATCTCCAACGTATCTATAATTTTTGATTGTTCCATGCTATATTATATTCTGCTTTGGACATTATTGGGCTTTATTATACACTTTTATATTATTTTTGGGACTAACCTATTAACCGGAGGCCCAGCCCAGAATTGCTATTGTTTTTGTCTATTTTAGGGTTTCGCAGTAAAAGAATATCAAACGGAGTCCAAACGGAATGAAACCTTCGGGAACGTGATTTTTGGAACAAACATGATCCAGAGGACTTGGACCCTACGTCAAGCAATCAACGAGGAAGGCACAAAGTAGGAGGGCGCGCCTACCCCCCCAGGCGCGCCCTCCACCCTCGTGGGCCCCCTGTTGTTCCACCGACATACTCCTTCCTCCTATATATACCTACATACCCCCAAACTACCAGATACGGAGCCAAAACCCTAATTCCAGCGCCATAACTTTCTGTATCCACGAGATCCCATCTTGGGGCCTTTTCCGGAGCTCCGTCGGAGGGGGCACGATCACGGAGGGCTTCTACATCAACACCATAGCCCTTCCGATGAAGTATGAGTAGTTTAATTCAGACCTACGGGTCCATAGTTATTAGCTAGATGGATTCTTCTCTCCTTTTGGATCTCAATACAAAGTTCTCCCCCTCTCTTGTGGAGATCTATTCGATGTAATCTTATTTTGTGGTGTGTTTGTTGAGGCCGATGAATTGTGGGTTTATGATCAAGTTTATCTATGAACAATATTTGAATCTTCTCTGAATTCTTTTATGTATGATTGGTTATCTTTGCAAGTCTCTTTGAATTATCAGTTTGGTTTGGCCTACTAGATTGATGTTTCTTGCAATGGGAGAAGTGCTTAGCTTTGGTTTCAATCTTGCGGTGTCCTTTCCCAGTGACAATAGGGGAAGCAAGGCACGTATTGTATTGTTGCCATCAAGCATAACAAGATGGGGTTTATATCATATTGCATGAGTTTATCCCTCTACATCATGTCATCTTGCTTAAAGCGTTACTCTGTTCTCTTGAACTTAATACTCTAGATGCATGCTGGATAGCGGTCGATGTGTGGAGTAATAGTAGTAGATGTAGGCAGGAGCCGTTCTACTTGTCTCGAACGTGATGCCTATATACATGATCATACCTAGATATTCTCATAACTATGCTCAATTCTATCAATTGCTCAACAGTAATTTGTTCACCCACTGTAAATACTTATGCTCTTGAGAGAAGCCACTAGTGAAACCTATGGCCCCCGGGTCTATCTTCCATCATATTAATCTTCCAATACTTAGTTATTTCCTTTGCCATTTACTTTACTTTGCATCTTTTATTTCTCTTTATCATAAAAATACCAAAAATATTATTTTATCATATCTATCATATCTCACTCTCGTAAGTGACCGTAGGGATTGACAACCCCTTATCGTGTTGGTTGCGACGATTTATTTGTTTGTGTAGGTGCGAGGGACTTGTGCGTGGCCTCCTACTAGATTGGTACCTTGGTTCTCAAAAGCTGAGGGAAATACTTACGCTACTTTGCTGCATCACCCTTCCCTCTTCAAGGAAAAACCAACGCAGTGCTCAAGAGGTAGCAAGAAGGATTTCTGGCACCGTTGACGGGGAGGTTCGCACAAGACAAGTTAAGATTTGACTCCCAACAACGAGTCACTTGTGGCGCTGTTGCAAGTCAAGACATACCAAGTACCCATCAAAAACCCTTATACATTACATTATTTGCCATTTGCCTCTCGTTTTCCTCTCCCCCACTTCACCCTTGCCGTTTTATTCGCCCTCTCTCTCCGTCCTCCCCCCTCTCTCTATTTACCTCTTTTTGCCCGTCTCTTGTTTGCTTGTGTGTTGGATTGCTTGCTTGTCACGATGGCTTAAGATAATACTAAATTGTGTGACTCCACCAATACCAACAACAATGATTTCCTTAGCACTCCGATTGCTTCTCTTTCTGATACTCAATCTTGTGAAATCAATGTTGCTTTGTTGAATCTTGTCATGAAAGATCAATTCGCCGGCCTTCCTAGTGAAGATGCCGCTACCCATCTAAATAGCTTCGTTGATTTATGTGATATGCAAAAGAAGAAAGATGTGGATAATGATATTGTTAAATTGAAGCTATTTCCTTTTTCGCTTAGAGATCGTGCTAAAGCTTGGTTTTTGTCTTTGCCTAAAAATAGTATTAATTCATGGAATAAGTGCAAAGATGCTTTTATCTCTAAGTATTTTCCTCCTGCTAAGATCATCTCTCTTAGAAATGAGATTATGAATTTTAAGAAACTTGATCATGAACATGTTGCACAAGCTTGGGAGAGGATGAAATTAATGATACGTAATTGCCCTACACATGGTTTGAATTTGTGGATGATTATACAAAATTTTTATGCTAGATTGAATTTTGCTTCTAGAAATCTTTTAGATTCGGCCGCGGGAGGCACTTTTATGGAAATCACTTTAGGAGAAGCTACTAAACTCCTAGATAATATTATGGTTAATTATTCTCAATGGCACACTGAAAGATCTACTAATAAGAAAGTGCATGCGATAGAAGAAATTAATGTTTTGAGTGGAAAGATGGATGAACTTATGAAATTATTTGCTAATAAAAGTGTTTCTTCTGATCCTAATGATATGCCTTTTGTCTACTTTGATTGAGAATAATAGTGAATCTATGGATGTGAATTTTGTTGGTAGGAATAATTTTGGTAACAACACGTATAGAGGAAACTTTAATCCTAGCTAGGACGTATCCTAGTAATTCCTCTAATAATTATGGTAATTCCTACAACAATTCTTATGGAAATTATAATAATATTCCCTCTGATTATGAATCTAATATTAAATAATTTATTACTTCGCAAAAGAATTTCAATGCTTTGATTGAAGAAAAAATGCTTAAGATTGATGAGTTGGCTAGGAACATTGATAGAATTTCTCTTGATGTTGATTCTTTGAAACTTAGATCTATTCCACCTAAGCATGATATCAATGAGTCTCTCAAATCCATGAGAATTTCCATTGATGAGTGCAAAGAAAGAACCGCTAGGATGCGTGCTAAGAAAGATTGCTTTACAAAAGCGTGTTCTTCTAGTTTCCATGATAATAAAGATGAAGATCTAAAAGTTATTGATGTGTCCCCTATTAAATCTTTGTTTTGCAATATGAATCTTGATAATTATGGGACTGAATATGATCCACCTTTACCTAGACGGCGTTCCAAAAATTCGGAGTCTTTAGATCTTGATGCTAAAATTGTTAAAAGTGGGATTAAAGAAGTCAAAACTTTAAATGTTAATGAACCCAGTATTTTGGATTTCAAGGAATTTAATTATGATAATTTCTCATTGATAGATTCTATTTCCTTGTTGCAATCCGTGCTAAATTCTCCCCATGCTTATAGTCAAAATAAAGCTTTTACTAAACATATCGTTGATGCTTTGATGCAATCTTATGAAGAAAAACTTGAGTTGGAAGTTTCTATCCCTAGAAAACTTTATGATGAGTGGGAACCTACTATTAAAGTTAAAATTAAAGATCATGAATGCTATGCTTTGTGTGATTTGGGTGCTAGTGTTTCCACGATTCCAAAGACTTTGTTTGATTTGCTAGGATTCCGTGATTTTGATGATTGCTCTTTAAACTTGCACCTTGTGGATTCCACTATTAAGAAACCTATGGGAAGAATTAATGATGTTCTTATTGTTGCAAATAGGAATTATGTGCCCATAGATTTTATTGTTCTTGACATAGATTGCAATCCTTCATGTCCTATTATTCTTGGTAGACCTTTCCTTAGAACGGTTGGTGCAATTATTGATATGAAGGAAGGGAATATTAGATTCCAATTTACATTAAGGAAAGGCATGGAACACTTCCCTATAAAGAAAATTAAATTACCTTATGAATCTATTATGAGAGCCACTTATGGATTGCCTACCAAAGATGGCAATACCTAGATCTATCCTTGCTTTTATGCCTAGCTAGGGGCGTTAAACGATAGCGCTTGTTGGGAGGCAACCCAATTTTATTTTTATTCCTTGCTTTTTGCTCATGTTTAGTAATAAATAATTTATCTACCCTCTGTTTTATTTGTTTTTTTGTGTTTAATTAGTGTTTGTGCCAAGTAGAACCGTTGGGAAGACTTGGGGAAAGTCTTTTTAATCTTGCTGTAAAAAACAGAAACTTTAGCTCTCACGAGAATTGCTTCCATTTTTATTTGGCAAGTGATATTTAGTTAATTATTTTTTCATATGATTAATAGATAAATTACTCACGTCTAGCAATTTATTTTAGAATATTTGGGGCTACAGATCTTGCGTTAGCTACATATTACTACAGACTATTCTGTTTCTGGCAGATTCTGTTTTTTTCGTGTGTTGTTTGCTTATTTTGATGAATCTATGGCTAGTAAAATAGTTTATAAACCATAGAGAAGTTGGAATACAATAGGTTTAACAAAAATATAAATAAATAATGAGTTAATTACATTACCTTGAAGTGGTGTTTTGTTTTCTTTCGCTAACGGAGCTCATGAGATTTTCTACTTTAAGTTTTGTGTTGTGAAGTTTTCAAGTTTTGGGTAAAAGATTTGATGGATTACGGAACAAGGAGTGGAAATATCCTAAGCTTGGGGATGCCAATGTCACCCCAAGATAATCTAAGGACACCTAAAAGCCAAAGCTTGGGGATGCCCTGTAAGGCATCCCCTCTTTCGTCCAATTCCATCGGTAACTTTACTTGGAGCTATATTTTTATTTACCATATGATATGTGTTTTGCTTGGAGCGTCTTGTATTATTTGAGTCTCTATTTGTTAGATTTCCACAATCATCCTTGCTGTACACACCTTTTGAGAGAGACACACATGATTCGGAAATTGTTAGAATACTCTATGTGCTTCACTTATATCTTTTGAGTTATATAGTTTTTGTTCTAGTGCTTCACTTATATCTTTTAGAGCACGTCGGTGGATTTGTTTTATAGAAACTATTGTTCTCTCATGCTTCACTTAGATTATTTTGAGAGTCCTACAAAACAACATGGTAATTTGCTTTAATTATGTTAGGCATTCAAGATTAATAAAAATTTCTTATGAGTGTGTTGAATACTATGAGAAGTTTGATACTTGACAATTGTTTTGAGATATGGAGATGGTAATATTAGAGTCATCCTAGTCGAGTAGTTGTGAATTTGAGAAATACTTGTGTTAAAGTTTGTGATTCCCGTAGCATGCACGTATGGTGAACCATTATGTGATGAAGTTGAAGCATGCTTTATTTATTAATTGTCTTCCTTATGAGTGGCGGTCGGGGACGAGCGATGGTCTTTTCCTACCAATCTATCCCCCTAGGAGCATGTGCGTAATACTTTGCTTTGATAACTTTTAAATTTTTGCAATAAGTATATGAGTTCTTTATGACTAAGGTTGAGTCCATGGATCATACGCACTTTTCTTCTTCCTTCCACCATTTCTCTCTAATACCGCACACCTTTCGCCGGTATCATACACCCACCATATACCTTCCTCAAAACAGCCACCATACCTACCTATCATGGCATTTCCATAGCCATTCCAAGATATTTTGCCATGCAACTTTCCATCGTTCCGTTTACTATGACACGCTCCATCATTGTCATTTTGCTTTGCATGATCATGTAGTTGACATTGTATTTGTGGCAAAGCCACCATTCATAATTCTTTCATACATGTCACTCTTGATTCATTGCATACCCCGGTATACCGCCGGAGGCATTCACATAGAGTCATATTTTGTTCTAAGTATCGAGTTGTAATTGTTGAGTTGTAAGTAAATAAAAGTGTGATGATCATCATTTTTAGAGCATTGTCCCAAGTAAGGATAGGATGATGGAGACTATGATTCCCCCACAAGTCGGGATGAGACTCCGGACGAAAAAAAAGTGAACAAAGAAGCCCAAATAAAAAAAAGAGGCCATAAAAAAGGAAAAGGCCCAAATAAAAAATGAGAGAAATAGAGAGAAGGGACAATGCTACTATCCTTTTACCACACTTGTGCTTCAAAGTAGCACCATGATCTTCATAATAGAGAGTCTCCTATGTTATCACTTTCATATACTAATGGGAATTTTCATTATAGAACTTGGCTTGTATATTCCAATGATGGGCTTCCTCAAAATGCCCTAGGTCTTCGTGAGCAGGCAAGTTGGATGCACACCCACTTAGTTCCTTTTGTTGAGCTTTCATATACTTATAGCTCTAGTCCGTCCGTTGCATGGCAATCCCTACTCACTCACATTGATATCTATTGATGGGCATCTCCATAGCACGTTGATACGCCTAGTTGATGTGAGACTATCTTCCCTCTTTTTTGTCTCTCCACAACCACCATTCTATTCCACCTAAAGTGCTATGTCCATGGCTCACGCTCATGTATTGCGTGAAGATTGAAAAAGTTTGAGAACACCAAAAGTATGAAACAATTGCTTGGCTTGTCATCGGGGTTGTGCATGATTTACGTACTTTGTGTGGTGAAGATAGAGCATAGCCAGACTATATGATTTTGTAGGGATAACTTTCTTTGGCCATGTTATTTTGAAGAGACATAATTGCTTAGTTAGTATGCTTGAAGTATTATTATTTCTATGTCAATATTGAACTTTTGTCTTGAATCTTTCGGATCTGAATATTCATACCACAATTAAGAAGAATTACACTGAAATTATGCCAAGTAGCATTCCACATCAAAAATTCTGTTTTTATCATTTACCTACTCAAGGACGAGCAGGAATTAAGCTTGGGGATGCTTGATACATCTCCAACGTATCTATAATTTTTGATTGTTCCATGCTATATTATATTCTATTTTGGACATTATTGGGCTTTATTATACACTTTTATATTATTTTTGGGACTAACCTCTTAACCGGAGGCCCAGCCCAGAATTGCTGTTTTTTTCCTATTTTAGGGTTTCACAGAAAAAGAATATCAAACGGAGTCCAAACGGAATGAAACCTTCGGGAACGTGATTTTCGGAACGAACATGATCCAGAGGACTTGGAACCTATGTCAAGCAATCAACAAGGAAGGAACGAGGTAGGGGGCGCACCTACCCCCCAGGTGCGCCCTCCACCCTCATGGGCCCCCTGTTGCTCCACTGACGTACTCCTTCCTCCTATATATACCTACGTACCCCAAACTACCAGATATGGAGCCAAAACCCTAATTCCACTGCCATAACTTTTTGTATCCACGAGATCCCATCTTGGGGCCTTTTCTGGAGCTCCGCCGGAGGGGGCATCGATCACAGAGGGCTTCTACATCAACACCATAGCCCTTCCGATGAAGTGTGAGTAGTTTACTTCAGACCTACGGGTCCATAGTTATTAGCTACTCCCTCTGTCCCATAATATAAGAACGTTTTTGATAGTATGCTAGTGCCAAAAATGTTCTTATATTTTGGGACAGAGGGAGTAGATGGCTTCTTCTCTCTTTTTGAATCTCAATACAAAGTTCTCCCCCTCTCTTGTGGACTTCTATTCGATGTAATCTTCTTTTGCGGTGTGTTTGTTGAGATCGATGAATTGTGGGTTTATGATCAAGTTTATCTATGAACAATATTTGAATCTTCTCTGAATTCTTTTATGTATGATCGGTTATCTTTGCAAGTCTCTTCGAATTATTAGTTTGCTTTGGCCTACTAGATTGATCTTTCTTGCAATGGGAGAAGTGCTTAGCTTTGGGTTCAATCTTGCGGTGTCCTTTGCCAGTGACAGTAGGGGCAGCAAGGCACGAATTGTATTGTTGCCATCGAGGATAAAAAGATGGGGTTTATATAATATTGCATGAGTTTATCCCTCTACATCATGTCATCTTGCTTAAAGCGTTACTCTGTTCTCTTGAACTTAATACTCTAGATGCATGCTGGATAGCGGTCGATGTGTGGAGCAATAGTAGTAGATGCAGGCAGGAGTCGGTCTACTTGTCTCGGTCGTGATGCCTATATACATGATCATACCTAGATATTCTCATAACTATGCTCAATTCTGTCAATTGCTCAACAGTAATTTGTTCACCCACCGTAAATACTTATGCTCTTGAGAGAAGCCACTAGTGAAACCTATGGCCCCTGGGTCTATCTTCCATCATATTAATCTTCCAATACTTAGTTGTTTCCTTTGCCATTTATTTTACTTTGCATCTTTTATTTCTCTTTATCATAAAAATACCAAAAATATTATCTTATCATATCTATCTGATCTCACTCTCGTAAGTGACCGTATAGGGATTGGCAACCCCTTATCGCGTTGGTTGCAAGGATTTATTTGTTTGTGTAGGTGCGAGGGACTTGTGCGTGGCCTCCTACTGGATTGATACCTTGGTTCTCAAAAACTGATGGAAATACTTACGCTACTTTGCCGGATCACCCTTTCCTATTCAAAGGAAAACCAACGCAGTGCTCAAGAGGTAGCAATTATATGCATGATTTGATATCTTTGCAAGTCTCTTCGAACTATCGATTTAGTTAGGCCAACTAGATTGGTTTTTCTTGCAATGGGAGAAGTGCTTAGCTTTGGGTTCAATCTTGCGGTGTCCTTTCCGAGTGACAGCAGGGGCAGCAAGGCACATATTGTATTGTTGCCATCGAGGATAAAAAGATGGGGTTTTCATCATATTGCTTGAGTTAACTCCTCTACATCATGTCATCTTGCTTAATGCGTTACTCCATTCTTTATGAACTTAATACTCTAGATACATGTTGGATAGCGGTCGATGTGTGGAGTAATAGTAGTAGATGCAGAATTGTTTCGGTCTACTTGACACAGACGTGATGCCTATATTCATGATCATTGCCTTAGATATCGTCATAACTTTTGCGCTTTCTATCAATTGCTCGGCAGTAATTTGTTCACCCACCGTACTATTTTCTATCTTGAGAGAAGCCTCCAGTGCACCGAAGTTGGTTGAAAAATCACATGTGTGTCCTTGGGTGAATTTCTAGGTCTCATGCAAGAAGTGGGAATGAAATTCAAACATCTGGGCATCGTGGCTCGGCCGGAATGATTGAGAAACTTGGTTTTTTAATTCCTGTAAATCCAAAACATGCCTGAAAATCATGAAACTTGGCATGGTGTCATGACATGGCACCAACATGCTGCGGTAATTTTTTGGCCGAATTGGGACAAGGTTTGATGCAAGCTTCTTGCAAACCAAAGCTTCCCTCAAGAAGGCTCGTGGTTCTGAGAGGGAACATGTCACCTCCGTGTGCGAAACGAGATATGTACACTGCCTTCTCCCAGCTTAATTTTTTACACAGGCAGATTATACCAAATAGAAGTATCATGCTAAATTTTGGAATTATTCCGGGTTCGTTCGGCCTTTTTATACATTAATTGAGTTTATGCACATTTAATGTGCATAATTCAAATTTGAACTACAAGCACATGCTCCAGTGCACCAAAGTTGGTTAAAAAATCACATGTGTGTCCTTGGGTGAATTTCTAGGTCCCATGCAATAAATGGGAATGAAATTCAAACATTTGGGCGTCATGGCTCGGCCGGAAAGATTGAGAAACTTGGTTTTTTAATTCCTGTGAATCCAAAACACGCCTGGAAATTATGAAACTTGGCATGGTGTCATGACATGGCACCAACATGCTGCGGTAATTTTTTTGGCCGAATTGGGACAAGCTTTGGTGTAAGCTTCTTGCAAACTGAAGCTTCCCTCAAGAAGGCTCGTGGTTCCAAGAGGGAACGTGTTACCTCCATGTGCGAAACGACATACGTACACTGCCTTCTCCCACCTTAATTTTTTTACATAGGCAGATTAGACCAAATAGAAGTATCGTGCTAAATTTTGGAATTATTCCAGGTTCATTTGGCCTTTTTATACATTAATTGAGTTTTTGTGCATTTAATGTGCATAATTCAAGTTTGAACTACAAGCACAGGCTCCAGCGCACCAAAGTTGTTTGAAAAATAACATGTGTGTCCTTGGGTAAATTTTAAGTCCCATGCAAGAAATGGAAATGAAATTCAAACATCTGGGCGTCGTGGCTCTGCCGAAAAGATTGAGAAACTTGGTTTTTTTAATTCATGTAAATCCAAAACACGCATGAAAATCATGAAACTTGGCATGGTGTCATGACATGGCACAAACATGATGTGGTAATTTTTCTGTCTGATTTGAGAAGGCGCACACATTAACAATCAATAAAGTCATTTTGGAACAAGTGTTGTCACGTTACAAATCGGAAACACAAGTATTATTGAAACCGTGGGCATTCTACTTACCAATTACGTGCTGCCATGCGTCCCCTTTTTTATTGGCTAGGAGGTGCCGTGCGAGGTAGCTATTTGAGTACGGGAGGCGTGCGATTAGACCCCTCCGCGTGCTAATCGGGAGGAGAGACCTTTGACCGCTACCCGCCGCACACCTCCCTCCCAACGTCTCCATTAATGGTGCCCGAGCCCGTGCTCTATGGCATGGCTATATGTCTCACTAGAATGAGATTTAAGAGAGAAAAATAAAAATCTAAAAAGAAAGTTTTGCACGGATCTTGATATAAGATCTGACGGACCTATATAGCATCAACTGTGACTTATAGCAAGCATGATGAATATAAGGACGATGACAGTGGATAATAATTGTCTTACATATTTAGGAACATAATTAAAAAAAGCCACATGCGACAACACCTGAAATACACAAGGGCAAAAGAAGAAGGAAGACAACGATCTGGCTCTCTGATCTCTATGTTGCCGCAGGCCACGGGAATTAGTCTTCGCGGCAAGCGGCGATGAGCTCTTTCTTGTCCTCAAGATGCTGCTTGAGAGCATCCACGGATTCCTCCACCAATCTTCTGCACTTGATGCGCAGCATGGCATTCTCGTCCATAAGTTTCTCGACGATGACGTCGGTCCTCTTCAACAAGGCAGTGGTCTCCTCCCGCTGCTCCGCACTTCCGACGATCTTCGCCCTCAGCAGGTCGCGCTCGGCCCAGAGCTTCGCATTGCTCACATTTAGTTGCCGGATGACGCCGAAAAAAGAGGCTTTCATGTCATCCTGCAATCTCGCCCAGCCGGAGATCTGATCCATCTGGCTATGGACGATCGCATGCATGCGCCTATAAGAGTCCTCGCCTGCCCGCGAGACATTTTCCCAGGCTGACATGGTGCGGGAGGACATCTCTGCTGCATTCGCGATGTGACGGGACATCTCTTCTGCTTCCATGGTGCGGCCGGACCAGTCTACCGCATCGACGGTGCAACAAGACATGTGTGATGTTTCGGCGTCATGGCGGGACCTCTGTGCTGCTACGGCCGCGTGGCGGGACATGCCAGCTGCATTCGCGACGAGGCGGGACATCTCTCGTGCTTCCGCTTCCATGCTCGCATATCCCTGGTGGCAATCTCTCGACCTAGAACTCACGTTGGCCATGGCAGACGCAAAGGGAACGATGATGAATGACTTTGTTTTTGTGGATGAGGAGTTGAGGAGGAATGTGTAGTCATCTTGGAGTAGTAGTATTTATAACCGAGTAGTAATACACTCCTAAGTGGGAAACCGTTTAGGTTTTGATCGCTGTGAATAAGTTTGCAATTTGGAATGTGACAGGACGCATGCTCAAAATTTATTGACGGTTATAAGTGCGGCACTATTCCCGAAAGGCGTATCGTGGGCACGTACGCCTTCTCGGTCGCGTATGTGGCGTTTGCACCATAGGGTGCACCGCAATAGGCAATGTCAGCACACGTCTTGTTCCAACAACCGTGCGCGCTTGTTATTACCATCAACATGCTTATTTTAGTTAGAATGTGTGTGCCCGTCTAGCGCACACACGTTGATCTATCTAATCATTTCAGTTTGTTGTGGCTAATCGCAAACATTTCATCCATGTGAAGTGTATGCCATCAATCACAGACACTTTGATCTGGCTGACCCATTTCTGTTCTGTTGCCTAATCGCAAACAATTAATCCTTCTGAAGCGTATGCCCTCAATCACACACACACACCTTGATCTGGATGACTATTTATTTTGTGTTGCCTAATCACAAACAGTTCATCCGAGTGAA
This sequence comes from Triticum dicoccoides, assembly GCF_002162155.2. NCBI lineage: Eukaryota > Viridiplantae > Streptophyta > Magnoliopsida > Poales > Poaceae > Triticum > Triticum dicoccoides. The sequence continues at coordinate 663,488,683 of NC_041382.1, read as the reverse complement.
CTGTATGCTGTATATCGCACACACCTTCATCAGGCTGCCCGTTTCTTTTGTTCCGCCTCATCGCAAACAGTTCATCGGACTGAACCGTATGCCCTGCATCGCACATGCAACTAAAATCTGAATCGTGTTTGATGGCTCTACCATCACAAACGTTTTGCACCTTTTTGACGGTTCTTTTACACCACCGTTTGCGATAATCGCATCGCACACAGTTTCGTCGAAGGGTCTTTGATCGTAGTGTCGCATTAGCAGCATCCTGCAGTGGTGATTGTCTGGTTGAGTATCTTCACGAACATCATCATTATCCTTTTCATTATCACTAGGTGAATGTTCATTACTAGATTGAGTTTCAGCATCAGAAATAGAAACATCATTGTTATCAGGAGGTTTTTCTTTCTCAGGTTCACCGGAGGCACGCAAAGTTCTATCATTTTTCGTTTTCTTTTTCTTCTTAGATGGACAAGGTGCATCAATGTTAATTCTTTGAGAGTCTTGTTCAATTATTTTAGGGTGACCTTTAGGATAAAGTGGTTCCTGAGTCATTCTACCTCCTCTAGTTACTCTTCTTATAGCATGATCATTCATATTATTATTCATTTCCTCAAGCAATTCTCTTTGAGATTTAGCAGCTTGTTCTAGCTGAGTATGAACCATAGAGGCATGTTTTCCTACACCTCTAACATCATTGGAGATTCTAAATAACAAGTCACATAAGCGATCAATCATATCAGAATTATATTTCAATTGTTTCATAACATTTTCATTGAAGAGATCTTGCTTTCTAATGTAATTATCAAACTCATAAAGGCATTGGCCAGGATGCATATTATAAGGATTGGCCCTTCCATCAAATTTCATTAAAGTGTTTACCTCTACCACCTTGGTGGTGGTGTATCAAGTCCATGTATCTCTTCAATAGGAGGTAAAACTTTAACATCCTCTGCTTCAATACCCTTTTCCTTCACAGATTTCTTTGCCTCTTGCATATCTTCCGGACTGAGATATAAGATACCCCTCTTCTTTGGAGTGGGTTTATGCGGTGGTTCAGGAAGAGTCCAATCATCATAATTTTTCAATATATTATTCAATAATTCCTCAGCTTGTTCAATAGTTTGTTCCCTAAAAAAACAACCAGCACAACTATCTAGGAAGTCCCTAGAAGCATCGATTAGTCCATTATAGAAGATATCAAGTATTTCATTTTTCTTAAGAGGATGATCTAGAAAGCATTAAGCAATTGGAGAAGCCTCCCCCAAGCTTGTGGGAGACTCTCTTCTTCAATTGGCACAAAGCTAAATATTTCCTGTAAGGCACCTTGTTTCTTGGGCAGGAAAATATTTTTCAGAGAAGTAATAAATCATACCATGGGGACTACACACACAACCAGGGGCAAGAGTGTTGTACCATATCTTAGCATCACCCTTTAATGAGAACGAAAATAATTTGTGAATATAATAGTAGTGAATTTTATCCTCATGAGCAAAAAGGGTGGCTATATCATTTAATTTAGTAAGGTGTGCCACAATAGTTTCAGTTTCATAGCCATGGAAAGAATCAGATTCAACCAAAGTAATTAACTCCGGGTCGATGAAGAATTCATAATCCTTATCATCAACAAAGATAGGTGAAGTAGCAAACTTAGGATCACATTTCATTCTAGCATTCAAAGACTTTTCTTTCAATTTTCTTAATAATTTCTTAAGATCATCTCTATCGTTGCAAGCAAGAAAATCCCTAGTTGTCTTCTCATCCATAACATAACTTTCAGGTACCTTAGGCAATTCATATCTAGGAGAGCTAGGTCTGATAGGTGTTTCAAGAATTTTAGTTTCCAGTACTTCATCGGTTTCTATAATCTCATCAGTTTCAGTAATTTCATTCTCTTTAGCTCTATCAATTTGTTCATCAAGAAAGTCACCTAGTGGCTCACCATCATCAAGCAAGGTACTAGCATCATCATGAGTAGCATTCATAGAGGTAGCATCATCAATAACTTGCGACATATCAGGACTAATAACATGTGGTGGTGGTGCAAGTCTACTCAAAAATAGAAGGTGAATAAAGTGGAAAGTGTGATCGGAGTTCCTTACCTCCCCTCGTCCTAGAGGGAACGATCTTGCTCTTTGTATCCTTTAGATTCTTCATAGTGATAAATAGATAATAATCCCGAGAGTCTCAACCAATATAGCTATGCTCCCTAGCAACGGCGCCAAAAAAAGGTCTTGATAATCCACAAGTATAGGGGATCGCAATAGTTTTCGAGGCTAGAGTATTCAACCCAAATTTATAGTTTCGACACAAGGGAGCCAAAGAATATTTGTAAGTATTAGCAGCCGAGTTGTCAATTCAACCACACCTGGAGATTAATTATCTACAGCAAAGTGATCAGTAACATAGTAATATGATAGTTTTGATAATAGTGGTAGCAGCAATAGTAACGATAACAGTGATATCAGTGATTTTGTAGCAAGTGAAACAGTAATACCAGTAGTGGTAACTTAGCAAGATCAATATGTGGAAAATTCATAGGCATTGGATCGGTGAATTCATCGGATGATATTCATCATATAACAATCATAACCTAGGGCGATACAAAACTAGCTCCAATTCATAAATATAGTGTAGGCATGTATTTCGTAAATAGTCACACGTGCTTATAGAAAGAACTTGCATGACATCTTTTTTCCTACCCTCCCGTGGAAGCGGAGTCCATAAGGAAACTAAGGGATATTAAGGCCTCCTTTTAATAGAGAACCGGAACAAAGAATTAGCACATAGCGAATACATGAACTCCGCAAATTACGGCCATCACCGAAAAGTATCCCCACTATTGTCACTTCGGGGTTTACGGATCATAACACGTAATAGGTGACTATAACTTGCAAGATCGGATCTAGAACATAGATATAATGGTGATAACATAAACGGTTCATATCTGAAATCATGGCACCTGGGCCCAAAGTGACAAGCGTTAAGCATGGCAAAGTCATAGCAACATCAATCTCAGAACATAATGGATACTAGGGATCAAGCCCTAACAAAACTAACTTGAGCCTACGAAGGAATTACTCACTCCCGGTGGGGAGCATCATGGAATTGGCGATGGAGAAGGGTTTGTGATGACGAAGATCGAAGATCCCCCTCTCTGGAGCCCCAAACGGACTCCAGATCTGGCCTCCCGATGAAGAACAAGAGGTGGCGGTGGCTCCGTCTCGTGAAACACAATAATTCTTTCTCCCTGATTTTTTCTCTGAAAATGGGATTTTATAGCGTCAGAGATAGGGTCAGCGGGGCCACCAGGTGGGCACAACCCACCTGGGCGCGCCAGGAGGGGGGTGCACCCTAGTGGGTTGTGCTCACCTAGGGGCCCCCTCCGGTGGTTCTTGGCTCCAGAATTTTTCTTTTATTCCATAAAAATTCTCCAAAAAGTTTCGTTCCAATCCGAGAACTTTTATTTCTGCAAGAAAACAACACCATGGTAGTTTTGCTGAAAACAACATCAGTCCGGGTTAATTTCATTCAAGTCATCCAAATTAGAGTCCAAAATAAGAGCAAAAGCGTTAGGAAAAGTAGATACGCTGGAGACGTATCATTGGGTTAGGCGCACCAAGTCCTCAAAAGCCCATGTGTCTAGGGAAGGCAAAAAAGGAAGGAGTCCTAGTAGGAATAGGATTGGACTTGGAGTCCAAGTCTTCTCCCCCTTAGCTGCACCCTAGGGCTCGGAGGGGTTCTTTCCCATGCCCCTCAACCTATATATAGAGGGGAGGGGGTACCCTAAGAGGACACACAAAGCCCTTGGCGCCCCTCTCTCTCCCACTGCTCCGTAGTTCCACCGCCTCGTTCTGGCGATGTTTAGCGAAGCGCTGTCGGTGCTCCACCACCATCACCACCATGTCGTCATCTTGGTTGTGATCCCGTCTACTCCTTCTCTCACGCTTGCTGAATCAAGAAGGAGGAGACCTCATCGAGCCGCACGTGTGCTAAACTCGGAGATGTCGTCTGTTCGACACTAGATCGGTTGGATCGCGATCGGATCGCGAAGAGTACGGCTACATCAACCGCGTGATAAATGCTTCCGCTTAGCGATGTACAAGGGTATGTAGATGATCTCCCCATCTCGTTGCTATGCATCTCAATGGATAGATCTTGCGTGTGCGTAGATATTTTTTTGTCTTCCATGCAACGTTCCCCAATAGTCCTCATATTGCTTTCGCCTAGAATTTATTTTTGGATGGTCATGAAGAACACGTAACTCAAAAATGTGTGCCTGGATATATTTGAGTTCTATAATCATGTCCTACCTTCCACGCAATCAAAAGTTCTTATCGAATTTCCTCTGCATTCCTTTCCGAGCCCTAGTTTGAAATGCACTTACCCAACTCCATCAGGTGGCTCTCACTATTAACTAATTCAACAAAAGGGACACCTAGAAGGCAGATGTCAAAAGCTAATGAGACATTATTCGTGTAAAATGGCAGGAGAGGTCCCCAGACATCACTGTAAAAATGGCCAAGGTATGATGGCAAACACAACATGTGGGGAGGGACTTTATAGAATGTGCGAGTCAAGAGGAAAGACAAGAGGAAATTGAGCGGAAAGAAAATGCGCGGGAGATGGAACACTGGGAAGGAAAAATGCGGGAGAAGTGATGGCGAGAAGAAAAGGCATGGGAGAGATGATGGTGAGATGGGAAAGGGCGTGAGAGGTGATGGCAAAATCAAAAAGCATCGAAATGACAAAAAATGACTTTTCGGCCTCGGGGGAACAAAAAGGCTCTTCGACCGCACCAAGAACGACATGAAACTACATTGGCTAGTTTATGCAAAGTGGCGGGCTCTTGAAATCTTTTGGGTTGTCGGGGCACCAAAGACGGTTCTTCGTTCATGAAAAAAATATATGAAAAGTGGCTCTTTGGCCCAGTTGGGAGCAAAGAGTACCTCTCCAGTCGAGTTGGAAATGAAAAGCTACTCTTCAGCCCTAGCGCGACCGAAAAGTACCTCTTCGGTTGGGGCGAGAACAATGGGGTCATACAATTGAAATATCTGAAAATTGGATATAGTTTTGAGATTTCATATTTTTTTTAATAGACCGAATTCCGCCTGCATAGTGCAAGTGCACGATACGAGTTGCTAGTTAGAGAGGATGTTGCAAATGAAGCGTAGCACATATGATTAGGTTCCTTGTGGAGAAACCAACCCACCAGGGTTCAAGTCCTAAACTTGACATTGGTGGTCGTATTTTTCTGGATTTATTTCAGGCCTTCCCGTGATGTGCCTTGAGTGGAAGGAGACATTCCCATTGACTACAAAGGCGCAAGTGGTGATTTCGTCAATCTCAATATGATGTGTCGGCTCAGTCTCTTGGAGGTGCTCATAGAGGTAGGATGTGCACGCATGTGTGCATTCGTAGGGGTGAGTGTATGTACATATGTATGAGCATCTATGTTTGTAAAGTGTTCATAGAAAACATAGAGATGATGTTTTAACTGTAAACTAATGGCAAAACACATATGCCGACATAACGCCAAAAACCGAATTCCGACTGCATAACGCAAGTGCACGACACGAGTTTCTAGTTAGAGAGGATATTGCCAACTAAGCGTAGCACAGATGATTAGGTTCTTTGTTGTGGAGCAAACCCACCACAGTTCAAGTCCTAAACTTGACATCAGTGGTCGTATTTTCCCGGATTTATTTTCAGGCCTTTCCGCAATGTGACTTTAGTGGAAGGAGATGTCCCATTGATTACAAAGGCGTATGTGGTGACTTCATCAATCTCAAGATGATGTGTCGGCTCAGTCTCTTGGGGTAGGATGTCCACGCGTGTGTGCATTCATAGGGGTGAGTGTATATACATATGTACGAGCATCTATGTTTGTACTGTGTTCAGAGAAAAGGTAGAGATGATGCTTTAACTGTAAAACCGATGGCAAAATACATATGTCTGCATAGCGCCAAAAACCGCTTTTTTCGGGATATAACCCCACAGTGTGACCCGCCCAGGAGGGGCCGGGTTACACATTTGGCAACTTATAGCGAAGGGCCCAAGCAAGCCCAAGAAGACAAGACATGAAAGTGGCAGTTCATAGGTAGGCTTATTGGAGGCCCAAGACCCGGAGGCGACTCAAGACCCGAAGGTGTGAGCCGCCTGATGATGACTTGCTTGGTAAGGCGAGGAGATATAGTAACCAAGCAGGTCACGTTGTGTGATCTGGATCGGACTCTTGTAAGCCGCCGGACCTCGACCTGTGTATATAAAGGCGAGACCCGGCGGCGGGTTAAGGCAAGAAACAATTGATCAATAGCTAAGTCAAGTGATGACCCACAAGTATAGCGGATCTATCGTAGTCCTTCTGATAAGTAAGAGTGTCGAACCCAATGAGGAGCAGAAGGAAATGACAAGCGATTTTCAGCAAGGTATTCTCTGCAAGCACTAAAATTATCGGTAACAGATATGTCAGATGTGGGGTTCCGGCAAACCCTTAAGATTCGAACACTGGGGTGCGCGCGAAGTCTTTCCTTCCCACCAATCTACGCCCTAGCTCGCTAAGATCTTGCAGACGAACTCGACGAACTCGCAACATAGAAAGACGCGAGATTTATACTGGTTCGGGCCACCGTTGTGGTGTAATACCCTACTCCAGTGTGGTGGTGGATTGCTTCTAGGGCTAATGATGAACAATACAAGGGAAGAACAGCCTCCTGAGGTTGAGGTGTTCTTGAGCTCGGTGAGCTTGTGTGTGTGAGGATGGTCTGAATCATCCGTCCCCAGCCTGTCCTTTACTAAGGTGGTGGCTAGTCCTATTTATATTGGCCCTGGTCCTCTTCCCAAATATCGAGTGGGAAGGGAGCCAACAATGGCAGGCCAATTTGAAGGGGGACAGCTAGTACAAGCTATCCTGACAAAAGTGGTCTTCGCCTGCGAAAAGCTCTGTGGTGACGCCATCTTGAGCTCCACGATGACCTCCGTCTTGCCGTCCTCTTGGTCTTGGTCTCGTTGCACCAATATAGCAACCTTTGCCTGATGCCTTGGTACTCTTCGCCTGCACTGGCCTCCTTAGCACCAAAGAGGAAACAAGGATGCTGCGCCCGCCTGGTGTTGTGCGTCACGGCTCATGTCACGAGGGTCTCGTGAGGTTTGCCCCTCCTTGATATCTCCGCTCCTCGTGAGCCTGCCTAGCTAGGCTACTCCCGAGGAGGTTTTGCATCGTCCGCCTCGCGAGGCTTGGACCCTCACGAGGGTCTTGGATGCTTTGTTGGTGAAGATGGGCCGTACGGCCTGCAGGCTCAGCCACGCCGCGGGCCACAGGCAGGCAAGTCTGGGGACCCCCATTCCCAGGACGCCGACAGTAGCCCCCGGTCCCAAGGTGCACTCGGGCTTGGCTTCGCGACGAAGCCAAGGGCCAAGTTTGGAGCACCGTGGGCCCCAAAAGCCTGTGGCCTCGATTGACGCATGGTGGATGATTGGACGTGGGTGTATCCGCTTTCCCACGTTGCCTCGACAACTGCTCGACTTGTCAGGTCCCTGCGACATGCAAGGAAAACCATCATTACCTGCGATTGTGGGAGACGCAGGTTGGCCTTCCCTTGCTATAAATGGGGAGGGGGCGGAGCCCCCGTTGCCCATCTCTTCCTCGCTTGCTTGCTTCTTCCTCCTCGCTCCACTGCTGACAACAATGGCGCCCATGAGAAAGTTCTCTACTGAAGAGAAAGGAAAGGCTCCCCGTGATGATCCGGGGCCTCTTCCACCGAAGAAGAGGTTGATCCATCGCCGTGATGAAGCGGCGATGCAGGTGGTGTCGAGGCCTTGGTGCGAGGGGCCCCCTCCGGGGTACTCGCTGCCCTTGTACGCCCAAGCCGAGGGCTTGGGAGGACGGAGTGATGAGCAGTGCCACCCACGCCGCATCCAGGGCCGCCGTGCCACAGCGACGCGCGCCGTCGCCCCTGGAGTTCATGCCGTAGACTCCTCGCGTGAGTTGGTGCTGTGGGCGCTGATGCCTTCGAGCTCCTGGATCTGCTTCGCTCGGTTCTTCTCCGACGTGATGCCGCCGAGGGGGCCTCTCGAGCTCTGGCTGCAGCACGCCGACTGCAGCGCTCCGGCGATCGGAGCGAAGATCGAAGCGGTCCCCAACCGGTAAGATCTTCATGACGCGCGGCTGGGGCGAGATCGCGCGGGTCTGCCGTGCGAGGGGCGCCCTCGCGATCCACTTTGAGTATGACGGCGTCTCCACGCTCTTCTTCAAGGTCTTCGATGCTGAGGGCCGTCGCCTGGAGTGCTGCTCCGGAGAGGAGCGTGAGGCTGACGTGCGTCTCGCTCGTGGCCACTCCAGCAGCAGCAGCCCTTGGGAGTCCAGCAGCTCTCCTGAGGTCTATGAGACTCTGGAGATGAGCGACACAGCTACGTGCCCCCGAGCTCTCGCCGCGCTCGGAGCAGGGCTACGGCGTCCGGCCGTCGCTGATCTGGATGGGGTTGGTGCCGGCCTCCCGTGGCCCACTGTTGATGATGGTGTCCACCATGGAAGGATGTAGATAGGATTCCCCTTAGTATCGGCTTTTGTTTCCTGCAATGAATCATGAATTACCCCGTGGGGACATGTAAGGGTCCGTAATGTCTTTTGTGCTTATCTTCCCTGTTATGAGAATTTGGTGAACGCATGTCCCGTTAAGGCTCGGTCTCCCCTTTCTTTCCTCGCGATATCTTGTTGCTCTACGCCGACAGGTCCCGGTCCCCAGGTAGGCTACAGCCGTCGCTGGTATGCCAGGTCGCGTGCCGTGGTCAAGGCTAGGAGGTGTGCAGCCTGAGGTCCAGTAAGAGCCCCCGAGGCGTGATGCTCAGGAGGTCCCCCTTAGCGCTCAAGCAGCCATGGTAAGGCGAGAAACGGAGTTGACGTGGCCGCAATGTGTTGGGGAATGTAGTAATTTCAAAAAAATTCCTACGCACACACAAGATCATGGTGATGCATAGCAACGAGAGGGGAGAGTGTTGTCTACGTACCCTCGTAGACCGAAGCGGAAGCGTTGACGCAACGTAGAGGAAGTAGCCGTATGTCTTCCGGTTCAACCGATCCAAGCACCGTTACTCCGGCACCTCCGAGTTCTTGGCACACGTTCAGCTCGATGACGCTCCCCGGGCTCCGATCCATCAAAGCTTCGGGGAGGAGTTCCGTCAGCACGATGGCGTGGTGGCGATCTTGATGTTCAACCGTCGCAGGGCTTCGCCTAAGCACCGCTACAATATGACCGAGGTGTAATATCATGGAGGGGGGCACCGCACACGGCTAAGTAACAATCACGAAGATCAACTTGTGTGTCTATGGGGTGCCCCCTGCCCCCGTATATAAAGGAGTGGAGGAGGGGAGGGCCGGCCCTCTCAATGGCGCGCCCTAGGGGAGTCCTACTCCCACCGGGAGTAGGATTCCCCTTTTCCTAGTCCAACTAGGAGTCCTTCCATGTAGTAGGAGTAGGAGACAAGGAAGGGGAAGGGAGAAGGGAAGGAAGGAGGGGGCGCAGCCCCTCCCCCTAGTCCAATTCAGACTAGGCCTTGGGGAGGCGCGCGGCCTGCCCTAGGCAGACCCTCTCTCTTTCCCGTATGGCCCAATAAGGCCCAATACTTCTTCCCCGTATTCCCGTAACTCCTCGGTACTCCGAAAAATACCCGAATTACTCGGAACCTTTCCGATGTCCGAATATAGTCGTCCAATATATCGATCTTTACGTCTCGACCATTTCGAGACTCCTCGTCATGTCCCCGATCTCATCCGGGACTCCGAACTCCTTCGGTACATCAAAACTCATAAACCCATAATATAACTGTCATCGAAACCTTAAGCGTGCGGACCCTATGGTTCGAGAACAATGTAGACATGACCGAGACACGTCTCCGGTCAATAACCAATAGCGGGACCTGGATGCCCATATTGGCTCCTACATATTCTACGAAGATCTTTATCGGTCAGACCGCATAACAATATACGTTGTTCCCTTTGTCATCGGTATGTTACTTGCCCGAGATTCGATCGTCGGTATCTCAATACCTAGTTCAATCTCGTTACCGGCAAGTCTCTTTACTTGTTCCGTAATACATCATCTCACAACTAACTCATTAGTTGCAATGCTTGCAAGGCTTATGTGATGTGCATTACCGAGAGGGCCCAGAGATACCTCTTCGACAATCGGAGTGACAAATCCTAATCTTGAAATACGCCAACCCAACATGTACCTTTGGAGACACCTGTAGAGCACCTTTATAATCACCCAGTTACGTTGTAATGTTTGGTAGCACACAAAGTGTTCCTCCGGCAAACGGGAATTGCATAATCTCATAATCATAGGAACATGTATAAGTCATGAAGAAAGCAATAGCAACATACTAAACGATCGTGTGCTAAGCTAACGGAATGTGTCATGTCAATCACATCATTCTCCTAATGATGTGGTCCCGTCAATCAAATGACAACTCATGTCTATGGCTAGGAAACATAACCATCTTCGATTAACGAGCTAGTCAAGTAGAGGCATACTAGTGACACTCTGTTTGTCTATGTATTCACACATGTATTATGTTTCCGGTTAATACAATTCTAGCATGAATAATAAACATTTATCATGATATAAGGAAATAAATAATAACTTTATTATTGCCTCTAGGGCATATTTCCTTCACAATGGGGCTGCGGCAAGGCGTGAGTGACCATTAGGCCCAAACATTTAGCCAATCCAAGTGCGGGACTTATCTCGTTGATCTCGTAGCGACTCCTAACGTTGCGCTAGGGCTGCAAGTCTACTCGTGCGTCATAGCTAGGCTGGCCCATACGAGTTTCCCTCCCCTCATGCTCTCCTTAGTGCTCTACGTCCTTAGGTCCCGGCCCTCGAGCAAGCTCAGCCACCGCTGGTATGCCAGGTTGCGATGTCATGGTCAAGGCCAGGGGGTGAGGGCTGGAGAGCCAGTAAGATCTCCTGAGTCGTGATGCTCAGGAGCCCCCCTTTTAACGCGCAAGCGAATTGCACGAGAGAAAAGGAGACTCGTGGTGCCTCCTGCTATCCTTCCCACGGGGTCCCTGTGAACAGGCACAAGAAGAAACACGGTTTGCCGTTATAGTTGTCAGCCTGCCGCTGGTTGCTCTGGATGAGGAGAAGGCACTAAGGGCCTGGTGAGGTGACGTGCGCGGGGCGTGCCGCGAGCCAGAGCTCAACCGCTTAGATTTGTCGGCGTGGCAGGGACGGACCCATGCACCGGCGTCGTGCCTATGTGGAGGCCCCGGGGGAGACGATTATCGAGCAGGTGATAGCAGTTGGCAGGTTAAGCATGGAGAGCAGATCAACTTGGATAAATGCAGGAAGATACATGCCATCGGGTCCAGCCCGAGCGGCTTGGGGATGATGCGGCCCAAGGGGCGCCCCCAACAAGGTAAGCTAAAGACATAAGCAAAAGGGGTACATGTCGCAGGGACGGACCCACGCGGCCTGGGAATAATGCAGCCCGTGGGGTGCTCCCAGCTAAACGAGCTTGGAAGATGTCACCTGGTTCCGTAGATGAAGTAGAGTTGGTGCAGCTGAAGGCGTGCGTTGAAGAAATGACTCCTCATGAGCCGCTAGAACCCTGAGCCTTGGGAGGCTCCGAGGGTTCGGGAGGTTCCCTGAAGACCGTCTCCATCTCCTCTAGAACGGCGTGGTACCTGGCTTCCTGAGCCGCCAGGACACGTCGCATGTTGCGCTGATAGGCCGACGCCACGCTCGGCAAGCCAAAGGGCATACGAATGTAGCTGTGCGGTGGGCCCTTGCAGCGGCCCACACGTGAAGGCCAGAAACGCTCCTGAGATGCGGCCCTGTTGAGCCCTGGGACGTCGATGCAGACACACAGACACGCAGCCCAGCATCCTCGCCAGGATGCGGAGCTGCGCCCCGTGGGCGGCTGTCGCCGCACATGGCTCTTGATTCTTGCAGTTCTTGGGTGGTCTTGGTGATGAACTCCTGAGTGGTGGGAACTCCTTGCCATGTGCTCTCCTGAGGGTCACGTGCCGCGAAGCACGCTTCCAAGTGGTGCCCAAGCGCCTCCCTCGTGAGGTTGGCAAGGTCTGAGGCCCTCCAGAAGAGATCCCCCGAGCCCTGGCTGAGGAAGGCGTCGGGCGCGCCTTCCTATGCGACGAAGGGAGGCGCCCCTGGAGCGAGCGCTGGTCCTGACGTGGCTTCTGCCATGACGCCGTCCTCCTGAGGTCCTGCACGGCACGGCTGCTTCTTCTTGGGGATGGCCTCCAGAGGGCCTTCATTTCTCCTGTCAGGGTCGTCCATTGCTGCGGCTTGAAAGGCACGCTCGAGGGAGCACACTGCATCCCTCTCTTCACATGGGACCATGATGATTCCTCTGCTTCCTGGCATCTTGAGAACGTTGTAGCCATGATGAGTGACTGCCATGAACTTGGCCAGGGCTGGATACCCGAGGATGGCATTGTATGGCAGGCGGATGTGCACGATGTCGAAGTCGATGAGCTCGGTGCGGTAGTTCTTGCGCTCCGCGAAGGTGACAGGCAGGCGCACCTGCCCTATCGGCATGGTGGAGCCGTCGGTCACTCCTGAGAAAGGCTTGGTGGGCTGGAGCTGCTCATATGGCACTTGGAGGTTGTCGAACATGTCGACGGACAGGACGTTGAGCCCTGCGCCTCCGTCGATGAGGGTCTTGGTGACCTGCACATTGCTGATGACTGGGGAACACAACATAGGGAGGGTGCCAGCGGTGGCTGTGCACTTGAGTTAATCCGCCGAGTTGAAAGTGATGGTGCATTGGGACCACCTGAGCGGGCGCATGGCCTCGAGCTTGGGGAGCGCCGCATTCACCTCGCGGGCAAACTGCTTGAAGATGTGCTGAGAGGCTGGGGCCTGGGCGCCACCCAAGATGCAGGCGATCGCGCGCGGCTCCTGGAAGCCCCCAACCCCCTCGTCCTGGTGGTGGTCATCGTTCCTTCTTGGTGGCGGCAGCGGGGGAAGACTGACGTTGCCCTGGGGGCGATCCTCACGAGGCGGGTCCCTCCAGGCGCCCTCACGAGGCTGGTCCTGCCAGCGGTCCTCACGAGACCGGTCGCGCCACTCCTGGCACGGGCCACGGTCGTCCCAACATCCGCCTCCACGTCCTCCTCCGCGGCCGTAGCCCCGGTCGTTGCGCTCAGGGAGTCGACCGTAGCATCCTTCTCGTATGGCTCTGAGCTCCTGACAGTCGCTGGTGTTGTGGATGTTCAGGTTGTGGAAGGCGCAGAACGGTCGGTCGTTCTTGGATGACTCGGGTTGATCTCTGCCCCGCTTCATGTCAGGCTCCGCTGCGAGCACAACTACCTCCTTGCGCTTCACGTCCTTGGCCTTGGCCTTCTTCTCCTCCGCGCCCACGGCTGGCGGCTCAAGGAGAGAGAGGCTCCCCTCCTCAGCTCTTGCGCACCTGGTCGCTAGGTTGAACAGCTCCTGAGATGTGCAGAGCTCCTCGTGGATGGGGAGCTCTTCCTTCATCTTGACGTCACGGACGCCGTCAGAGAATGCGGAGATGATGGCCTCGTTCATGACCTTGGGGATCTTGAGGCGGGTGTTGTTGAAGCGCTGGATGTACTTCTGGAGGGTCTCTCCTGGCTACTTCCTGATGCGGCGTAGGTCACCCGCGGCCGGTGGGCGGTCGCGGGTGCCCTGGAAGTTGGCGACGAAGCGGTCGCGCATCTCGTCCCAGGAGGAGATCGAGTCGTGCTGCAGGTTCAGGAGCCAGGAGCGAGCTCCATCCTTGAGAGCCATGTGAAACCAGTTAGCCATGACCTTTTCGTCGCCGTTGGCTGCTTCGATGCTCAGCTCATAGAGCTGCACTAACTTCAGGGGGTCGGCGGTACCGTCGTAGCGAGGAGGCAGATCCAGCTTGAACTTGCCCGGCCAAGCGACGCTACGCATGTAACACCCACGATGCGGCTATATCTCCCACGTGTCGGAGCACGACTTAGAGGCATAACCGCATAGTAGGCATGTCGCAAGAGGGGTAATCTTTACACATCCCATGTACTGAATAAGAAAGGGATAAAGAGTTGGCTTACAATCGCCACTTCACACAATACATATATATAGCATTACATCATCCAGAATACAATCAAGGTTCGACTACGGAACCGAATAAAGGAAGACAACCCCTAATGCAATAGATCCCCGATCGCCCCGACTGGGCTCCACTACTGATCAACAGGAAGCGAAACAACACAACGAACACGATCTTCATCGAGCTCCTCCTTGAGCTCGGTTGCGTCACCTGCACGGTTATCATCGGCACCTGCCACTGTTTGGAAGTATCTGTGAGTCACGAGGACTCAGCAATCTCACACCCGCGAGATCAAGACTATTTAAGCTTATGGGTAGGAAAGGGGTAATGAGGTGGAGCTGCAACAAGCACTAAGCATATATGGTGGGTAACTTACGCAAATAAGAGCGAGAAGAGAAGCAAAGCACGGTCGTGAACTAGAAATGATCAAGAAGTGATCCTGAAACTACTTACGTTCAAGCATAACACAAGAACTGTGTTCACTTCCCGAACTCCGTCGGGAAGAGACCATCACGGCTACACACGCGGTTGATGCATTTTAGTTAAAGTTAAGTGTCAAGTTCTCTACAACCGGATATTAACAAATTCCCATCTGCCCATAACCGCGGGCACGGCTTTCGAAAGTTCAAAACCCTGTAGGGGTGTCCCAACTTAGCCCATCACAAGCTCTCACGGTCAACGAAGGATATTCCTTCTCCCAGGAAGACCCGGTCAGACTCGGAATCCCGGTTACAAGACATTTCGACAATTGTAAAACAAAACCAGCAAAGCCACTCGATGTGCCGACAATCCCGATAGGAGTCGCACGTATCTCGTTCTCAGGGCAACACCGGATGAGACTAGCTACGAGTAAAACCAAACCTCAAGTTTCCCCGAGGTGGCCCCGCAGGCAGCTCGGTTCGGACCAACACTTAGACAAGCACTGGCCCGGTGGGAGGGGCTAAAATAAAGATGACCCTCGGGAGCACGACTTCCAAGGGAAAAGTAGGTGGTGGTGAGGCAAATGGTAAAACCAAGGTTGGGCCTTGCTGGAGGAGTTTTATTCAAAGCAAACTGTCAAGGGGTCCCCATAACACCCAACCGTGTAAGGAACGCAAAATCAAGGAACATAACACCGGTATGACGGAAACTAGGGCGGCAAGAGTGGAACAAAACACCAGGCATAAGGCCGAGCCTTCCACCCTTTACCAGGTATATAGATGCATTAATTAAATAAAAGATATTGTGATATCCCAACATATCCATGTTCCAAACATGGAACAAACTTCATCTTCACCTGCAACTAGCAACGCTATAAGAGGGGCTGAGCAAAGCGGTAACATAGCCAAACAACGGTTTGCTAGGAAAGATGGGTTAGAGGCTTGACATGGCAAACTGAGAGGCATGATATAGCAAGTGGTAGGTATCGCGGCATAGCAAAAGAGCGAGCAACTAGCAAGCAAAGATAGAAGTGATTTCGAGGGTATGGTCATCTTGCCTGAGATCCCGCAAGGAAGAAGAACGAGTCCATGAAGAAGACAAACAGACGTAGTCGAACGGATTTTCACAACTCCGGAACGGAACCGAAGCTAACGAGAGAAGCTACTCGGAAAGAAGCAAGGAAGATAGTAAACAACCATCACATAAACATGGCATGATGCACAACCAAGTATGATGTATGTCCGATTTAATTATGCATGGCATGACAAAGTTCACAAACAACACTACAAGTTAAGTGGAGCTCAATATGCATCAGGATGCATATTGACAAAACACCACATTCCATTATTTAGTTCACTCCCGATTAGGTACTCAACAAAATTAAATGTTGGTTAACATGGCAAGAGGTGAAACATGAGCAAACTAACTATTTAGGCAAGTTTAAATGAGGCCGAAACAACAAACAACAATTCTAGAAAATCACCATATGCATATTAGTAATTTAAGCAAACAACAATTTTAAACATTTTAAATGTTGTTATCATGATGCGGATGACAAATGCAAGTTTATGCAATTTTTGTTAAAGGTTGACATGAAGATGATATGGGGCATTTGGTCGCCATGACGGAAAGAAAGGGGTGTCATGGCGGCGAAAACGGAAACGGTGCCACGGCAATGATTCGATGATCGGACAACTAGTTGAGATGCCGGTGCAAGAAACAAAGGTGTGACGTGTGGAATGTGCAAGAGGTACGGGGAGTGACCCCGGATACCGGGTGTCCCAAGAATCGGTGACAAGAAAACGAGTGACAAAACGGACACTGTGCGAACACGGCCAAACAAGAGCATCTCATACAACACATCACAAGCATTTGTCCACGGGCGTCGTTCCGGCGGTTATACCTTCCAAGGGAGCATTCTCAGAGCAGTTCGAATTCGTAGAGGAAGTAGTTGTTCTTGTGACGGTAGTGAAAGTAGCGGTAATATCGGTCCTCGGCGGTGGTAGTGGTACTAGCGATCTTGGCGACGGTAGTCGTTCACGGGTCGTTGTGGTACTTGGGGTCTTCGGACTTGCCGGTCTTGACGAAACGAAGGGGTACTTGGTACAATCCGCGTAGTCGTGCACTTGTCGTCGAGGGACTTGAGGGTCTTGACAAAATGAAGGGGTACTTGGCAAAACCATGTTCTTAGAAGGTCGACGGTAGTGGTTCCCGTATCAACGTGATGTAGTAGTACTTGACGGTGGTGGTGCTTGGCGAAAACCGAGACGGTCTTGATGTTAACAACCACAAGTAGAGGTGCACGGAGGATTCGTCTTGCGTTACTCGCGGTTGAGGGGGAGATCTGGAGGTGGTCTTGACCATGGCGTCCCTGCGGTAGCCGCAGAGCTCATGGCCTGCAGCAGCAACAAGGCACAGAACGGAGTGGCCGGGCACTGATGGTGGAGGAGTAGGGGCTTCACGCGAATAGGTCCACGGTGGAGGTCGTCGTAGGGCGCGCAAGCACGCCGGGCAGGGCATCCTCGGGTCGAGGTGGTGCAGCATGGGTACATGAGACCGGGGCTCTGTCATGGGGTCTTCACGACGCGGTCCACGCAGAAGCCGAGGAGGAGCGACGGGGATGCAGGCTAGGCAGGAGGCGGTGGAGAGATGGTCGAGGCGAGGTTGGCAACAGCCGGGACGGAGGGAAGCGTGTGGCGGACGGAGCAGCTCTTACAGTGGCGCTCGAGCTGCAAGAGGCGGGTGCTGGTCATGGTCACCGGTGATGGAGGCGGAGCAGAGGACGGGCGAAGCAGAGGAGGCGGTGGCGAACGCGGGTGGCAGTGCAATTCAGCAGCGGGGCTCGCCAGATCAAGGACGCGGCAGGGAGCTCCTGGAGGCTGGCGACGCTGGGGAATCGGGTGCAGGGGCTCCTCCCCTGGCTCGAGGTGTGTGTGAGGCTGACAGGAGGTAGGGGTTCGAGGGCGTTGGAGGTAGCAGGCCGGCGGCGAAGTGGGAGGCGCTGGCGTGGGGCAGAGCTTGGTCGCAGTGGCGGCTAGGTTCCTGCCGATGGAGGACCAGGAACCAGCAAGCAGGGGGTAAGAGGAGAGATGACGGCGCTCGGGAGGGAGATGGGGATCGAGCGGGAGACCTCCCCTGCCGCTAGGGTTAGGATTAGGTTGGCTGTGGGAACGGGAGATGGTTGGGCCGGCCTGGTGGGAGGCCCAAGTGGCCAGCGGTGCAGGCCGCCTCTCTCTCTCTCTCTCTCTCTCTCTCTCTCTCTCTCTATATATATATATATATATATATATATATATATATATATATATATCTTTTTTTTCTTTTGCTTTTCTTCAAACAGAAAATTGAAAGAAAAGAAAGCCGGGAGTAGATATGGAATTTGGCAAAGATGAAGATATTTATGGAGCCTTGGTAATATGCACAATTTGATTAAAATGTTTTGGACATTTTAGAGATAGAAAAATAATTCATGTTTGAATTAAATTCAAACTTGAGCCATTTTTGAACCCAACCAAAACAAGTCCAATTGAGATAAGAAGCTACAGAGAGGGTGTAGGCATGTTGCAACATTTATATGAAAAGTATGAACATTTTCCTAGACACGAAAATGTCATATGAAAAATTAATTGGGATAAAGAGGAAAGGGGCAGTTGAATGGGTTTGCATTAGACCATGGCTTGGTTTGGGTGTTGAGGTGAATTGTGACCAGGAAAACAAACTTTTGAAAGAGGGGAGATGGAATGCACACAATATCACATGAACATATAAATGCAACCACAAGATGACCATGGTGCAATACAATGAAATGGCAAGAGGCACAATGCAATGCAAATAATAATGATCATGAAGCAAGAAGCAAAATATGACAAGGAGGAATCAAAGATGCAAAATAATTAAGATAATGCAACAAACAAAACAAATCACATGACGAATCTCGAAATCCAAGAAGGCATCTGGAGCGCCGGTCTCGGGGCGTTACAACGCAGCTTAGGAGTGAAGGCGCGGCAGCCAGCCGTGGTTGCCGGGGCCCGCTTCGGGGGTGGAGCTTGGTCTTGGCGAGGTCCACGCTGCACCGCTGCGGGTGGTGCACGGTCTTGACGAGGTGGCGCGGGGAGCGCAGGTGCAGCTTCTCGCGCCCATGAAATTTCTTGGCAGCTTCTCTCTTCGCGCGTGGGTGCCGGGCGCGGCGGATCACGTCGCGGAGCCGCGCGCCTTGGTGCCAAGGCGACGTCTTGGCGCTGAGGTGGTGGAGGCACGCCATGAGCCCCGTCGCCCGTGGCTGGTTGAGAGGGAGGCAGAGAGTGGGGCGGCGCCGGAGAGCCCCCTGCGGCGCGGACGAGCTCGGCGACGCGATCGAGCCACTCCTCGTAGAGGTCATCGACGGGGCGGTAACGCAGGAGGTTGTTCGCCGCGAGGAGCGCGGCCCGTGCCTCCATGGGAGCGCGGTGCGCGTGAGACGAAGAACCCGCAGGGGTCAGCGATGGAGTGGTGGTGCGGCCGTCCTGCCGCACCGAAGGATGCAGCGAGGACACCTGTTGCTCGTTCCCCGCCGGGCCGGTGGCTGCGTTGGTGGCGGGAGACGGAGAACGGCGATATGGCCCGTCGACGGGAGACGTCCGAGCGACGCGGGCGGTAAGGGCAGCCGGACGCTCAGCTCGAGCACGGCGAACGTCCGCCATGGAGACGACGGAGCGACGAAGTGATGAACTGACGGAAGGGAAGCTACGGCGCACCCCTACCTGGCGCGCCAAATGTCGGATGTGGGGTTCCGGCAAACCCTTAAGGTTCGAACACTGGGGTGCGCGCGAAGTCTTTCCTTCCCACCAATCTATGCCCTAGCTCGCTAAGATCTCGCGGACAAACTCGATGAACTCGCAACACAGAAAGACACGAGATTTATACTGGTTCGGGCCACTGTTGTGGTCTAATACCCTACTCCAGTGTGGTGGTGGTGGATTGCCTCTAGGGCTAATGATGAACAGTGCAAGGGAAGAACAGCCTCCTGAGGTTGAGGTGTTCTTGAGCTCGGTGAGCTTGTGTGCGTGTGTGGATGGTCTGAATCATCCGCCCCCGCCCGTACTTTACTAAGGTGGTGGCTAGTCCTATTTATATTGGCCCTGGTCCTCTTCCCAAATATTGAGCAGGAAGGGAGCCAACAATGGCGGGCCAATTTGAAGGGGGGCAACTAGTACAAGCTATCCTGACAAAAGTGGTCTTCGCCTGTGAAAAGCTCTGTGGTGACGCCGTCTTGGGCTCCACGATGACCTTCGTCTTGCCATCCTCTTGGTCTTGGTCTCGTTGCACCAATATAGCAACCTTTGCCTGATGCCTCGGTACTCTTCGCCTGCGCTGGCCTTCTTAGCACCAAAGAGGAAACAAGGACGCTGCACGCGCTGGCGCCCGCCTGGTGTCGTGCGTCACGGCTCACGTCACGAGGGTCTCATGAGGTTTGCCCCGCCTTGATATCTCCGCTCCTCGTGAGCCTGCCTAGCTAGGATACTCCCGAGGAGGTATTGCATCATCCGCCTCGCGAGGCTTGAACCCTCGCGAGGGTCTTGGATGCTTTGTTGGTGAAGATGGGTCGTACGGCCTGCAGGCTCAGCCACGCCACGGGCCGCAGGCAAGCAAGTCTGGGGACCCCCATTCCCAGGACGCCGACAAGATAGTTGTGTGATAAGATAATTCGTGACGGGTAACAAGTAACAAAAGTAACTAAGGTACAACAAGTTGGCCCAATCCTTTTTGTAGCAAAGGACAAGCCAGGACGAACTCTTATATAAAGCAAAGCACTCCCAAGGACACATGGGAATTACTGTCAAGCTAGTTTTCATCATGCTCATATGATTCACTTTCGTTACTTTGATAATTTGATATGTGGGTGGACCGATGCTTGGGTGCTGCCCATCCTTGGAAAAGCTGCGCACTTATGATTAACCCCTCTCGCAAGCATCCGCAACTACGAAAGAAGAATTAAGATAAATCTAACCATAGCATAAAACATATGGATCCAAATCAGCCCCTTACGAAGCAACACATAAACTAGGGTTTAAGCTTCTGTCACTCTAGCAACCCATCATCTACTTATTACTTCCCAATGCCTTCCCCTAGGACCAAATCTTGGTGAAGTGTCATGTAGTCGACGTTCACATAACACCACTACAGGAGAGACAACATACATCTCATCAAAGTATCGAACGAATACCAAATTCACATGATTACTTAAAACAAGACTTCTCCCATGTCCTGAGGAACAAACATAACTACTCACAAAGCATATTCATGTTCATAATCAGAGAAGTATTAATTATCATTAAGGATCTGAACATATGGTCTTTCACCGAATAGACCAACTAGCAGCAACTACAAGGAGTAATCAACACTACTAGCCCACACATACAATTTTGAGGTTTTGAGACAAAGATCGGATACAAGAGATGAACTAGGATTTGAGAGGAGATGGTGTTGGTGAAGATGTTGATGGAGATTGACCCCCTCTCGACGAGAGGATCGTTGCTGATGATGATCCGATGATTTCCCCCTCCGGGAGTGAAGTTTCCCCGGTGGAACAGCTCCGCCAGAGCCCTAGATTGGTTCTGCCCTAGTTTTGCCTCGAGACGGAGGCGCTTCGTCCCGAAAGCTTTCTTCTGTTTTTTTTTCATTTCAAAACACACCATATAGCAGAAGATAGACATCGGGGGCTTGCCAGGTGGCCCATAAGGCAGGGGGCGCGCCCAGGGGAGTAGGGCGTGTCCCCACCCTTGTGGATGGATGGTGGCTCCCTCTGGTGCTTTCTTCGCCCAATAATTTTTACATATTCCAAAATAATTCTCCGTGAAGTTTCAGGACTTTTGGAGTTATGCAGAATGGGTCTCTAATATTTGCTCCTTTTCCAGTCCAGAATTCCAGCTGCCGACATTCTCCCTCTTCATGTAAACCTTATAAAATAATAGAGAAAAGGCATAAGTATTGTGATATAATGCGTAATAACAGCCCATAATGCAATAAATATCAATATAAAAGCCTGATGCAAAATGGATGTATCATTTCCCCCAAGCATAGACCTCGCTTGTCCTCAAGCGAAAGCCGAAATTGAAAAATATGTCCACATGTTTAGAGATAGAGGTGTCGATAAAATAAAATACGGACATGAGGGCATCATGATTATCTTTATAACAACAACATATAATGTCATATAATTTCTTATGCTAAAGTAACAATTCATTCACAAGGTAAAGTATAAATCGGAAACTTCATTAAAAACTAACAAACTATAATCTCAGTCGTTGAGGCAATTGCAATTTATCATAACATCGGGAAGAGTCAATATAAGAGCTTTTCTGCAAGTCCACATAATCAACTACTCCCTCCGTTCCTTTATCTAAGGTGCATTTTTTCCAGCTCGGTGACCAAGGCAACAATTTTTGGAGCATCTGGAACAATACTACCCCTAGTATTAGTTTAGCATTGGAAATCAATTACGTGAGCCTCCACTGATTTGGCCGCTGCATGCAGATATGTTGCCGGCCTTGCATGGCACATGCAATCGGCGTATCCCAACAAATCAGGGATGCCAATAATTGCCTTGCCTCCTATACGAAAATGAGTAGCCATGTGTTCGCGCGGCCATCGGAAAAAGGGAGGGAAGTGACTTGGCGCCAAGACAATGAAGATTTTAAAATATGTTTTCGTGTACAAAATGAGTCAACTCCCCCTGGTTTTCTTCATTTCCCCCTTCTTTCAGTACATGGCCAAAAAAAATGGTTGATCTAGACTTGCATCCGGCACCTAATTGGGATTCAATAGAGGAGAATGAAGAAAGTGCCTGTGATCTTGGATACGACTATGACTGGCTAGCTTCCGATGACTCCGACGATGGTATGTTCTTGTGCAATATCACCTTTTTGTGGTAATAGCGGGATAATTTTTTCATTGCGGGCTCCATGTAGAAGTTGAGCATGCGCTCCATGACGGCAATGGATGCTAGCATGATCGACTTGATGCTAGCAAAGAAGCGGGTCATGAGGTGGACCTCCTTGAACACACGCAAGGTGCTTCTGCCAAGAACGGGCGACTTGACGTACACATGCCGGCGGAAGACGCGGGGCCGCGCGGACGTGGGCACGGCCAAGGTGCCGGCGGGTGCAGACGTGGGCACGGCCAACGCGCCGGCGGACTCGGATGCGGCCACGTCCAACGCACCGGCATGCGCCGACGAGCACGAGGCCAACATGCCGACGGACGCGGCCACGCAGTGTATGCAACGCAGTCTTCACATGTACGTACTGTATGTATTCCATATTCGTTGAACGAGATCATGTACTCTGGGGTAGTACTTGACCCATTGTGTCACCATCTCTGCATAGGTCGATCGCCGAGGCGCTAGTGGATGAGGCCATGCAGAGGATGGAATACAGTGCAACCCGCCGGTGAATCCAGCGGAGAAGTGGTGGCCGGTGTCCTTTTGCACGACAGTTTCGCTCAGAAGTAGGCAGGCCTTCTATCCGGGGACGATCCGGCTTGGTACCACCAGGACCTATCTCTTTGATGGTGAACAAATTCTCATAGATTCTCGTGCGCGCTATACCGATGAAGTATTCATCCAGGGAACTGTTGTCATGTTCCCCTGCCATCACGCGAACATCGCCACCGGTGATCAAGGAGTTGATGCGGCAGGTTCTATGCCCGCGCATGACTCAGGCCACGGAGTAGATGTTGCTGATGGATGCGATGGCTCTGAAGGAGAAGAAGCTGCCAGTATGGGCGCGAGCCTCGGACATGCTCGTGGTGCACATAATGTCGTGCTTAAACGCGTGCGTGCGGCTCTACTTGCTGGTCCTGTCATGGGGCGTGGCTAGGGAGGTGACGACAATGCCGTCAGGGACGCCACTGACGCTCACCGTGGTCGTCGACGCTTGGGCTTGGCTGGTCGCGGCAGAATGCGCCCGGCTCTGACGAAGTGGCAAGGTGGTCGTACCGAAGTTGTTCCATCTCCGGTAAATGGCAGCAACAATGATGCGAGCAGCCCCGCCCGCAATGTTAACCAAGCTGATTGTCCTGAAGGTGCTCCATCTTCACTAAATGGCAGCGGCAATGATGCAACCAGCCCCGCCGGCAACGTTAACCCATGCATCCGTGTGGAGTTGAAGAAAGATGTTGTTCCGGAGACTAATTGTGGAGTACAAGCTGAAGTAGCTGACACCCGCAGCAACAATGGTTAGTCTACTCCATGAGTTATTTAAGTTAGTCCTTGTTTGAAGTCATTGTGAGTAATCTGTGGCACTTAATTCGTGTTAATTTCTAGAGAATGTTAGTTCATTTTAACTGAAAGTAATTTATTTCTTGTTCTAAATATTCTGCAGTAGGATCAAATGCTAAACAAAAGAAGAAGCGAAGATGGTACCCAAACAATCAAAAGCAAGAAATTTATGCCATGCTATTAGAGCGGACAAATCAAGGCGTACTGAACCAAGGGGTGGTTGAGGAGGTGGCAGAACTTTGTCACGTCAATTACCGGACTGTTCAAAACATATGGTTGAAAGGCAAGCGAGCTGGTGGTATTCATGGAGTAGCAAACAAAATGGTGAAAACTTGTGGCCGCAAGAAGATACCATTTGATTCGGATGCTATAAAACAAATTGATTTGAGCAAAAGAACTACGCTTAAAGATCTTGCTAATGAGCTTCAAATGGCGAACACAACATTATGGAGAAGGTTGAAGGAGGGTAGACTGAAGCACTACAAAAAAAGACACATCCGTGACATTTTGGGCCGAACGAATTTTTTTCCTGTCATACATATGACACTTCTATGACGATATTGTGACAAAACCCGGTATCATCATAGATGTGGTGGGCTCCTACTTCTATGACAAAAAATCATGACAGAAAATGGGCTTTTCGTCCTGGGCGGGCAGGAGACGCAGCTGCATTACATTCTTTGGGCCGTCCATGACGGAAAAACCGTGGTAGAAGCAATGGGGAGGAAAAATTCGGGGAGTTCCCGGTTACGGTGGGAGGTCGGGGCCGAGCGATGCGCGTTTCTCTCGTACACGTACGCGCGTGTGTGCGAGGCATTGGCTCTAACTGAACCCGAGTGAGGCGTTGGGCTCTAACTGAACCCGAGCAATTGCACTGCAGTCTACGCGTTACTGAACCCGATCGATCGATCGATGACTGTTAACTGAACCTGATCGAGCGATTCCTTGGCTACTGCTGCTAACTGAAGCCGATCGATGG
>NC_041382.1:663456228-663463052 GCF_002162155.2 Triticum dicoccoides | reverse complement strand
CGGTACGCCACACCCCTCCCGATCAACAGGACCCCCGTTTCGACCGTAGGAGGTCCGTTTCCTCCATTTTGCGGTACACCACACCCCTCCCGATCAACAGGACCCCCGTCTCGATCGTAGGAGGTCTGTTTCCTCCGTTTTGCGGTACGCCACACCCCTCCCGATCAACAGGACCCCGTTTCGATCGTAGAAGGTCCGTTTCCTCCGTTCTGCGGTACGTCAGGCCTCGTTTCCATCGCCTCTTCCATCCAAGCCCTCCCGATGAACACGACCACGCATTCCGTTCCGACCCATGAACACGACGACGATGCTGTTTCTCCGTTCTGACCCAGCCATGTACACGAGCCCTCGCCGTACGTATGCGCGAGTAGGCTTTCGAGACCCCGCCCGCATGTACACATACATGGCCATATTTTCTTTCTTGCACCCTGGCCGCTGTACGTACATGTACATGCTACGTGCGCGCCTCTACTATGACACGTGCGTGCCTCTACTATGACACGTGCGCGCCTCTACATCGACCAGTATGTACGTACACATTCATGATCAGAATGTCAACGCTACGTACGCTTTGACCAGGTGGGTCCCGACTGTCAGGCACTTCCTTGCCTGCGAAGATGTAGCTGGTGGGTCCCAGCAGTCAGGGGGCGAATCATTTTTTTGCCCGGACGCACTTCCTTGCGTGCGAAGATGTAGCTGGTGGGTCCCAATAGTCGGGGGGCTGGTGGGTCCTAGCAGTCAAGGGGGCGAATCGTTTTGGTTTTTTTTGCCCGGACGCACTTCCTTGCGTGCGAATATGTAGCTGGTGGGTCCCAGCAGTCAGGGGGGCGAATCGTTTTTTTGCCCGGACGCACTTCCTTGCGTGGGAAGGTGTAGCTGGTGGGTCCCAGCAGTCAGGGGGGAAATGTTTTTTTCGTGAAATACAGTGGCCCGTCCGATGGGTCCCTGTTGTCAGGTGGAGGAATCATTATTTTCCGCATAATAAGGAGGCACTTCCTTGCTGCCGCCGTGGACCCAGCTGTCAGCCTCTCCATGTACAGTCCACGTCCGATGGAAGTCGTTCCTTGACCATGTCGACCACGCCGAGCCGAGAGCACCAGGACGGTGGACGACGGCGAGTCCTAGGAAGGGGACGACACAGAGGCAGGGAAGACTCGGCAGTTGTTTCCCACGCGGAGGGGAGTACGACTGTACGAGGGTTTACTAGTTCGTCTGCCATCGCCAGAGAATAACAGCAGGTGTGGGTGAGTAGAGGGATGGCTAGGCCAGCGATGGGAGTACGGTCGGGCGGTGAGGCCTGCGCGGCAGCATAGCCGGCCGCGCGGAGGAGGGAGCAGGCAGTCCCGCCGGCGCTTGTTTGAGCGGCTGAAGCAGAAAGAGCAGAGATTGAAGAAGCACGATGGCCGTTGGATGGACATCCAACAGTCAGTGCTTGTGCGTCAACCTTTTTTTAGGAAAGCCTCAAATATGTGGAAAACAGCATACAACCCATCTGCCATTATTTCTAATAATTTACAGCCAATTTGTTAATTCTTAAGGTTTTCTTTGGAGCCCATATTCTTTTTGTTAGCATTACAGCCCATATTGTGGCAAGGGTTAAAAAATTATACGAAATTTTGCATATTTCGGTGCGGTCCGAACTGTTTTTAATCCCGAAATTTCGACTCACATTCAAACTGATTTTAAAAATAAATGTATATCAATATAAAATCCAACAAATTCTCCACGCATAAAAATTAATGTCATTTAAAATCTTGAAATGAAAAAAAAAGATATTTGTAACTAATTGCCGGTTTGATGTGTTTTAAAAATGTACAACCCATTTCTCATTACTGATGGGCCATTTTCTCGGCCAGCCGAATGAAAGCTCTCCTCGTCTTGAAAGATTTGCAGCCCAACAGGCCTAACAAAGTGACTTACTTGGCAAATCACAAAAAAACTGGGCTGTGGCCGTGGACCCAGCTGTCAGCCTCTCCACGTATAGTACTCTTCCGATGGAAGTCGTTCCTTGACCACGCCGCGCGGAGAGCACCACGGCAGTGGACGATGGCGAGGCCTAGGAAGGGGACGGCGCGGCAGTGGAAGCCCGCACGGAGAGGACTACGAGGGTTCACTGGTTCGGCTGCAGTGTGAGGCTGCCGTCGCCGCAGGGCCTGGCCGGCGGTGGGAATAGTAGGGGGCGGTGAGGCCTCTACGGCAGCACAGCCGTCCACGGGAGGCAGGAGCATGCGGCACGACCGGCGCTGCTTTGGGCGGCTGGAGCAAGAAGACCAGAGGTTGAAGAAGCACTATGACCGTTGGATGGACATCGTACGGTCACTGGAGCTAGAATCGTTCATATTGACTAAGTTGACAAACCCTTCGTCCCCGTCAACTTAGTAGGCCCACAAGTCAGCCTCCCAGCAAGGTGGGTCCCAGCTAGCCGGAGGAGTATTCATTTTTTGTGTGTAATAAGGAGGCACTTCCGGTGGGTCCGAGCTGACAGCGGGGGGAACGTTTTTTTTGCGAAATACGATGGCCGTCCGATGGGTCCTAGCAGTCAGGGGGAAACGATTTTTTTGCAAAATAATGGTGGCCCGTCCGGTGGGTCCCCGCTGTCAGGTGGAGGAATAATTATTGTCCGCATAATAAGGAGGCACTTCCTTGCGGCTGCCGTGGACCCGGCTGTCAGCCTCTCCACATACAGTACTCTTCTGATGGAAGTCGGTCGTTGACCACATTGACCACGCCGCGCCTAGAGCACCACGGCGGTGGACGACAACGAGGCCTAGGAAGGGGACGACGCGGAGCCATGCAAGGCGCGGCAATGGATGCCCACGCGGAGAGGAGTATGAGCGTTCACTAGTTCGGCTGCGGTGTGAGGCTGCCGTCGCCGCAGAATAACAGGGCGTCTGGGTGAGTGGAGGGATGGCCTGGCCAGTGGTGGAAGTAGTATGGGGGCGGTGAGGCCTCCGAGGTAGCACAGCCGGCCATGGGAGGCAGGAGCAGGCGGCACGACCGGCGCTGCTTTGGGCGGCTAGAGCAAGAAGGCCAGAGGTTGAAGAAGCACTATGGCCGTTGGATGGACATCATACGGTCACTGGAGTATTGAGTAAGTTGACAAAGCTCTCCGTCCCTGTCAACTTAGTAGGCCCACAAGTCATCCCAACAATATGGTGGGTCCCAGCTAGCAGGGGGTATTCATTTTTTTGGGCGTAATAAGGAGGCACTTCCTTGCGTGCGAAGATATAGCTGGTGGGTCCGACTTGTCAGCGGGGGAACGTTTTTTTCGCGAAATACAGAGGCCCTTCCTGTGGGTCCTAGCTGTCAGATGGAGGAATCATTATTTTGCACGTAATAAGGAGGCATTTCCTTGCGTGTGGCCGTGGACCCAGCTGTCAGCCTCTCCATGTACAGTCCACTTCCGATGGATGTCGTTCATTGACCACGTTGACCAGGCCGCGCCGAGAGCACCAGGGCGGTGGACGACGACGAGGCCTAGGAAGGGAACGACACGGAGCCAGGGAATACTCGGCAGTTGTTTCCCACGCGGAAGGGAGTACGACTGTACGAGGGTTTACTGGTTCGTCTGCCGTCGCTGGAGAATAACAGCAGGTGTGGGTGAGTAGAGGGATGGCTAGGCCAGCGATGGGAGTACGGTCGGGTGGTGAAGCCTGCGCGGCAGCACAGCCGGCCGCACGGAGGAGGGAGCAGGCAGTCCCGCCGGCGCTTGTTTGAGTGGCTTGAGCATGAAGAGCAGAGATTGAAGAAGCACGACAGCCGTTGGATGGACATCCAACAGTCACTGCTCTCGTGTGTTGACTAAGTTGACAGCGGGTTGCGTGTGCGTCAACCTTTTTTTATGAAAGCATACGCGTCAACCTGTAGTAGGCGCACAAGTCAGCCTCAAATCTATGGAAAACAACATACATCCCATCTGCCATTATTTCTAATAATGTACAGCCCATTTGCTAATTCTTAAGAATTTTTTTGGAGCCCATCTTTTTTTTGTTAGCATCACACCCCATATTGTGGCCACGGTTAAAAAGTATACAAAATTTTGCATATTTCGGTGCGGTCAACTGTTTTTAATCCAGAAATATCGATTCACATTCAAACTATTTTGAAAAATAATTTATATAAATATAAAATCCAAATAATTGTCCATGCATAAAAATCAATGGAATTTAAGATCTTGTAATGAAAAAAAAATTGAAACTAATTCCCGGTTTGATGTGTTTTAAAAATGTACATCCCATTTCTGGGCAAACTGAATGAAACTCTCCTCGTCTTGAAAGATTTGCAGCCCAGTAGGGCCGATAAAGCAAGTAGGCCTTGTTTGGGTATTTCTTTAAAAAAAATAGAACCGGGCTACCCATTTTCAGCAAGAAAAAAACACAACTGGGCTCATGATGTGGTAAACATAAATAAAACCCTGGCTAGACGGGCCACAGCCCCCGCACAACCCCGTTGTTACCCTGATCCGTCGCTAAAACTAGTATAAATAACAACTGCTTGTTCCTAAAAAAAACTGCGCGACTTGCTGGGTCCCTGGTGTCAGCCGCTCATAGTGTAATTCTCTTGTTTATTGACTATGTTGACAATGGCGTGAGCCCCAGATGTCCAGCCTTTCCTATGAAAATTTAGAGCCCATTTGATGTGCTCGTTCGAAATAAGTTTGTGGGTGCTGGTGGGGGCTAATCACTTGGCTTCTGTAATGCACAGTGAGCTCAAGCAGCCGACAAGAGTGATGTTATTTCCCTTGGTTTGGATTTGTTACAATATTTCACTCTAAATTAAATGAATGGCAAGCCATTTGCCTTGTTTCAAAGAAAATGTGACAGTCACAGCCGAGTTGAAAAGGGCAGGAACATCTAACTCCAGCTTACAAACTGTACAAAAGCATGAGGGTTAATTGTTCATCAGGTTTACAAAAAAAACTAGATTGAAAAGGGCAACAACATCTAACTCCAGCACTATTTTCGGCAGTCACAGTCAAATGCATCGGTCAGGTCCATAGAATGAACATCTTGGGTCGTAAAATTTACTGGATTATGACCACAATATGTTGTAAATAGAAGCCCGACATGTTCAGAAGCTCTTTTACCCACCTGAAACTCCTTTTTTTGCTCTTCGACATACCCATCCGTCAAAAGCATGCTGCTGCTAAACTTAAGCCTGATGGACAATAGTAACCTCGCATTCAGCAGGAAGAATGTGACAAATCTTGTGTTTGCACGGTTGGCTACATATCGTTCTAGTGTTATTGTCTTCAATCGAATCTCATGAGAAGTGAGAAAATCCCGATGCTTACGAATCCACCGATTGGTTATAACTTTCTTACCCCGTCCTGTTGCCTAAATAGACATGAAGATTGAAAACAGTTAAGGTCTAAAAGAAGAGTGTCGAAAGAGCAATAGCTGAACAGTTAATTCTAGTACACTATATGCGGGCTTCCAATGTGCGTGAAATTATCACCTTTATATACAACTTCTCCAGACATGGAAAGCATTGCAGCAAGCCAATAATCTTGTTCAGATCAAAACTATTCATTTGGATATATAAGATCTTGACAGAATCCAGCACCATTGATAGGCCATCCATGGAGAAACTCTTCATTGAGCATAGAACATAATATTAGTACAAAATGTGTACTCCAAGATGATATATAAATTATGCGCAGAAATTTAAAATGCAGCTTATGGTTACAAGTGTAGATGATAATATAAAGTACCTGAAGAACTGTGGAGCCAAACACCAAATTGAAATGAGCACAGAGATCATGTATTACATCCAAGGTCTCCAGTTTAGGCGCAGAGAGGATGGTTATTTGCAACGGTGAATAACTAGAATCAAGGATCAACCTTTGAAGTGAAGGGGCATCTTGGATGATGAGCTGCCTTCCATCAAAAGAAATTCCAATTCTTACAAGGTTAGGCTACTTTATTTGGAGACAACCGATTCTAACTGTGAAAACAAGCACCAAGCACTCCAGCGCAGGGCAACTGGAGTGGATGATGCTGTGCAATGAGGCCTCCGATATACGAACCCGCACAAGTGAAAGTTTCTTGAGAAATGGGAGTCGAAGGTTTAGTACCAGATTGTCTGGTAGGTAGCACTGCGCAAAGGTGGCGGTGTGAAGAGAGGATGAAAACCCCGAGATGGACATCGGTGCTGAGGGCACAAGTTCATGGCGTTCGATATGTGGTATGTGATTTCCAGGGGAATAGTAGAACTCAAGCAGCTGTAGTTCTGTGAATTCAGAGGATTCCAGCCAGGCGTCCACCGTGCAGGGCATGGTATGCTTGCTCAGGTAGCATGACGGGATGTAGAGGCTTTGAACGGAGCCCTGGTGGGAGGAGATGATGGCTCTGGGGATTTCAAAAATCATTGAAGAGAGATAGCTAACGACAGTCGAGATTAAGGTGAACGGCGCGCCATAGAGGGCGCCACCGAATTGGGAGGATTTGGGTGCGGCAGCAATCCTTGGTGGGGAGAAGCGAGATGATCTCCCCAAGGATGGCGTCCGGGAGATTGCTGATGCGGCCCACCCGAGATTCTACGGGTTCCTGGGATCCGGTGGGGGCGGGGTCGCCGCTTCTCCCCGCGCTGCTGGGTGCGGGATCTACAATAGGCGTCGCCGCTGGCGGGAGCCTCATCTTCTTGGTGCTGGGGTCAACCGACTCCATTTTCCTCGAGGGCATCGCGTCACGCTCACGGATTTGAGCAGAGTAACGAATGACGGGCCTAGTTGTAGTGCGAGCAAAGAAGAAGGGGAGCTGGGGGTTTTCTGTAGGAGTGAGGAAGAAGGGGAGCTGGGGTTTTCTGTAGGAGCGAGGAGGAAG